>NC_057723.1:55312264-55315713 GCF_004010195.1 Chiloscyllium plagiosum | reverse complement strand
AAAGGAAAGCATACCAAACGCCTTCTTCACTATCCTATCTACCTGCGACTCCACTTTCAAGGAGCTATGAACCTGCACTCCAAGGTCTCTTTGTTCAGCAACACTCCCTAGGACCTTACCATTAAGTGTATAAGTCCTGCTAAGATTTGCTTTCCCAAAATGCAGTGCCTCGCATTTATCTGAATTAAACTCCATCTGCCACTTCTCAGCCCATTGGCCCATCTGGCCAAGATCCTGTTGTAATCTGAGGTAACCCTCTTCGCTGTCCACTACACCTCCAATTTTGGTGTCAACTGCAAACTTAGTAACTGTACCTCTTATGCTCGCATCCAAATAATTTTTATAAATGACAAAAATGTAGAGGACCAGCACCTATCCTCGTGGCACTCCACTGGTCACAGACCTCCAGTCTGAAAAACAACCCTCCACCACCACCCTCTGTCTTCTACTTTTGAGCCAATTCTGTATCCAAGTGACTAGTTCTCCCTGTATTCCATGAGATCTAACCTTGCTAATTAGTCTCCCATGGGGAACCTTGTCGAACTCCTTACTGAAGTCCATATAAATCACATCTACCACTCTGCCCTCATCAATCCTCTTTGTTATTTCTTCAAAAAACTCAATCAAGTTTGTGAGACATGATTTCCCACACACAAAGCCATGTTGACCATCCCTAATCAGTCCTTGCCTTTCCAAATATATGTACATTCTGTCCCAAATGGTAGACATGCGTTGTAGATATCTGTGCATGGAGAGAAAGGAGAGGAACCTATTTGTTTTTCCCTTATTGAATTTTCAGTGTGAGATTTCATTTTGGATGTTACCTTCTCACAGGGCATTTCATACAAAGTTCAATCCTTTTGATTCATCAAACCTCACATTTAAATAATATCTTTCTATTCCTTTAATTCTCATTTCTTAATTTCCAAAATATCTGTGCTTGCATTTGTAGCCGCCTCCTGGCTGCTAAAGTGCAGATGATTGCTCACTTTGCCAAACAGCAAGAGATGCTGGGCATATTGTCCAAATAAAATGCTGAAATCACAAAACCCACATACCAGACACAATGCAAAGACAGCAGCCAGTTGCTAAAGATATTAACATAATGTAAAAAACCACAGTTATCTTGGACTGGCATACCCCCAACAACCTATCCACGAAACAAAGGAGGGCCGAGACAGAACGATGTCAGGTCCTGCTACACAAAGAAAGAAGCAGTAGCAAGCTATCCAAATAACTGATTCTGTTTCAAACTATTAAGTGTATCTCTCTGATTGGCCAAAACTATAGAAAGTTCTCGAGAACCTTCTAAAAGATATAAAATACGCTTCCCCTGCAGATCACGGTCTGTGAATCATCTGAGGCCTTCTGAGAAGAACAGCATGGCAAGAGGCAAAGATCAGCTGACCATCCAGAGTCGTTATCTCATTTCTGAAGGCTTCCCATTTTCCAGCCATCCTTTTGCCTGTGAACATCTGCCCCCAATCTACTTTTGAAAGTTCTTGCCTAATACTGTCAAAATTGTCCTTTCTCCAATTTTGAACTTCAACTTTTAGATCTGGTCTATTCTTTTCCAATCATTATTTTAAAGCTAATAGAATTATGGTCGCTGGCCCCAAAGTATTCCCTCACTGAACACCTCAGTCACCTGCCCTGCCTTATTTCCCAAGAGTAGGTCAAGTTTTGTACCTTACCTAGTAGATACATCCACATACTGAATCAGAAAATGTTCTTGTACCTGCTTAACAAATTCCTCTCCATCTTTTGGGTGGCATGGTGGCACAGTGGTTAGCACTGCTGCCTCACAATGCCAGAGACCCAGGTTCAATTTCTGCCTCAGGCAACTGTCTGTGTGGAGTTTGAACATTCTCTGCGTGGGGATGCTCTGGTTTCCTCCCACAGTCCAAAAATGTGAATTGACCATGCTAAATTGCCCGCAGGGGTATGGGTGGGTTGCTCTTCAGAGGGTTGGTGTGGACTTGTTGGGCCGATGAGCCTGTTTTCACACTGTAAGTAATCTAATCATAACTGGTACTTCAAAATATTGCAAGTTTTGAGAATTATTTTGTGATGTTGCAGCATTTAATGTCCCACATATGCTGCAAGATTTTCCATTTTTTAATTTTTATTTCTTGAATGGCTAATGGGTGTGCGACTCAATTTATGATAGTCACCCAAAAGACTGACCTGGAGGAAGAACGCCTCATCTTCTGCCTCGGAACACTTCAACCCATGGCATCAATGTGGATTTCACCAGTTCCCTCATTTCTCCTTCCCCCACCTCACCTCAGCTCCAACCTTCCAACTCAGCACTGCCCTCATGACCTGTCCTACCTGCCGAACTTCCTTTCCACCTATCTACTCCACCCTCCCCTCTGACCTGTCACCTCCACTCTGCAGGCACCCTGCCTCTATTCCTAATGAAGGGCTTTTTCCCGAAACGTTGATTTTCTACTCCTTGGATGCTGCCTCACCTGCTGTGCCTTTCCAGCACCACTCTAATCTAGACTCTGGTTTCCAGCATCTGCAGTCCTTGTTTTTTACCTACCTGATTTGTCACTCAAGTATGCAAAAGTATTAGAAAAAAGCTAAATAAACCAGACCAACAAATCAGAAGCTCTGGCAGAGCCAGAATGTTTGGAAAAGGCCAGGCCTCCGTATTAATCAATACTGAATTACAGAGGCTTTGGGAAATAAAGATTCTTTTGTGAGTTCTCAACAGCAGAGTCATATTTCTTAAAACAACTGAGTCCAACATTGACCTGCAGCACTGCCTTGAAATGGTCTCTATATTTAAGATGCAACACAAATTAAATAATTCTTGGTATCTATATACCGTGATACTTTAGGCAGCACTAAGCATTCACGCTTCAACTCTGTTTCAAAAATCTTGAGTTGATCCAACTACATTTGTCAAATTTCAACGGTTGTATCAAATTGAACTGGATGCAACAATATTGAACATATTGGATCACCTGAAAATAAGAAAGGAAGGATAACACCTGTAATGAATTATCTTATGCTTTGGAAAAAAAAGAAATCAGAAGCATTCACCAAACTGCCCCATTTTCCAAGTCTAATTTCCCCTTCTAACTATATGCAAAACTGATTGGACACAATTTGAATCAGGAGAAAGTGAGGACTGCAGATGCTGGAAATCAGAGCTGAAAATGTATTGCTGGAAAAGTGCAGCAGGTCAGGCTGCATCCAAGGTGCAGGAGAATCGACGTTTCGGGCATGAGCCCTTCTTCAGGAATGAGGAGGGTGTGCCAAGTAGGCTAAGATAAAAGATAGGGCGGAGGGACTTGGGGGAGTGGCATTGGAAATGCAATAGGTGGAAGGAGGTTAAGGTGAGGGTGATAGACCGGAGTGGGGGTGGGGGCAGAGAGGTCAGGAAGAAGATTGCAGGTTAGGAAGGCGGTGCTGAGTTCGAGGGTTGGGACTGAGAC
>NC_057723.1:55308492-55309814 GCF_004010195.1 Chiloscyllium plagiosum | reverse complement strand
GGGATGAACTGATCCTGCAACTTCTGCATTATACATAGAAATATCTGCCATTGTTCCTCCACTGTCATCCCTGCTGAGGTATTGCACCATTGAACTTTGGCCAGCTCCTCCCCCATAGCTCCATAATTCCCTTTATTCACTTCCGACTGTACCCTCTCCCTCTCAAATTGTAGATTGAAGCTTAATGTATTATGGTCACTACTTCCCAATGGCTCCTTCACTTCGAGGTCTCTGACCAATTCTGGTTCGTTACACAATACCAGATCCAGAATTGCCTTCTCCCTGGTAGGCTCCAGCACCAGCTACTCTAAGAATCCATCTCTGAGGCACTCCACAAAGTCTCTTTCTTGAGGTCCAATACCATCCTGATTCTCCCAGTCTACCTGCATGTTAAAATCCCCCATAACAACTGTAGTAACATCTTTACGACAGGCCTTGATTCAACTTACATCCGACATCCAGATTACTGTTTGGGGGCCTGTAAATGACTCCCAAGAGGGTCTTTTTACCCTTAGTATTTCGCAGCTCTATCCACACTGACTTTACATCCCCTGACTCTAGGTCCCCCCGCGCAAGGGACTGAATATCCTCCCTTACCAACATGCCACCCCACCCCCTCTGCCCATCAGTCTGTCCTTACGATAGCACCTGTAGTCTTGAATATTCATTTCCACTTGAAGCCACGTCTCAGTTATCCCCACAATATCGGATCTGCCAATTTCCAAAAGAGTCTCAAGCTCATCCATCTTTTGTCTAATGCTTCGTGCATTCACGTATAGTATTTTTAATGTGTGCCAGTTTGCTGATGTGGGTGGTATCATTTCCAGTCTTGTTTCTTAATGGTTGGTATGTGAGGTCTAATTCTACATGTTTGTTAATGGAGTTCTGGATTGAGTGTCAGGACTCCATGTCTTTTTTTGGCTTATCCTAGATGGATGCATTATCCAAGTCAAATTGGTGTCCTTCTTTGTCTGTTAGATGATTGTGTCTAGTGGCTAGTTGGTGCTCATGTGCCCTGACGGCTAGTTTTCTTCCGGTTTGCCCTATGTAATGTTTGTGTCAGTCTTTACATGGTATTTTGCATATAACGTTGGCTCTGTTAGCTGTGAGCTGAAAATGTGTTGCTGGAAAAGCGCAGCAGGTCAGGCAGCATCCAAGGAACAGGAGAATCGACGTTTCAGGCATAAGCCCTTCTTCAGGAATGAGGAAAGTGTGTCCAGCAGGCTAAGATAAAAGGTAGGGAGGAGGGACTTGGGGGACGGGCGTTGGAATTGCGATAGGTGGAGGGAGGTCAAGGTGAGGGTAATAGGCCGGAGTGGGGT
>NC_057723.1:55255208-55308149 GCF_004010195.1 Chiloscyllium plagiosum | reverse complement strand
GGGAAATATATCCCTGGTGGTGAGGTCCGTTTGGAGGTGGCGGAAATGATGGCGGATGATACATTGTACATGGAGGTTGGTGGGGTGGTAGGTGAGGACCAGTGGAGTTCTGTCCTGGTGGCGGTTGGAGGGGCGGGGCTCAAGGGCGGAGGATCGGGAAGTGGAAGGGATGCGCTGGAGAGCATCGTCGACTACGTCTGGCGGGAAATTGCGGTCTTTGAAGAAGGAGGCCATCTGGGTTGTACGGTTTCTTATGTTAGTTGTGAGTATGGGATCCTTTATACTCGTAAGTATCTGTCACAGTGTGGTTGTTGGTTTGTGGGCTATCACGATACCTAGGATTTTCAATAGTGTGGTCATTTCCGATATGTTGTTGACGAATAGCAGGGTGACCAGTGTATCTGGATGTGTTGTGTCTTCCTGTTGTGGTATGTTGTGTAGTTACTGGCAGACAACACTTTTTGGGTAACTGTTGTTTTTGAAGATGCCAGGAAAATCTCATTATAGCTACCTGAAAAATCTACACAAGACAGGTAAGATTAACATGATTATCAAAAAATAAAACCAAAGGGATCCAACACACTCCACTTCTATGGACTCCCTCAGCCCCATAGTTTCAGTTCTGGGTACACTGACATACAGGCTAGCAAAAGAGCTACAATGGAAACTGAAATACCTGGTAAACAGCTCAACCCACTCCATCCACACCTGCCAAGAATTCCTCAACATCTATAAGAACACCAGAATCAATGAGGAAAGATTATGATCTTCTTCAATGTGACTGCACTATTTAGCTCCATAAACATCTCCCTAGCCAAAGAAACACTAGCGTCACTACGAGACAGACCAGTGATGCAGACACCCAACAACACCAGTACCATCAGCAAGAACAGCACCCTCAATCTACTGGATCTGTGCTTCACCACCCACTTCATCTTCCACACCCAGGAAGACAGATAAATCAACGGAACACCCATGGGATCACCGATATCACGGCTAGTAGCACAAGCCCTTCTTACTATCCAGCCTAGATTTTGGATCTGCTATGTGAATGCCACCTTCATCATTACCAAATGTGCTCAACTGGAAGAAACTTATTAACTCATAAACAACATCCTCAAAAGCATAAAATTCACCAAGGAAGAAGAGAACAACAACCGACTCCCATTCCTGTATGGATTGGTTGAATGCAAGGCCAACGGTGAGCTCCACACCAGCATATACAGGAAGGCTAGCCATACAGATCAAGCACTCAACTACAACAGCAACCATCCCAACAGCCACAAATGGAGCTGAATCAGAACATTGTTCAAGTGAACCACAACACACTGCAGCACCCTGGAGCTGTGCAAAACTGAAGAAGAACACCTAAACAGTGTCTTAAAAATCAACGGCTACCCAAAAAATGTAATCCTCTGGTATCTACACAACAGACCACAACAGGAAGACACAACATGTTCGGAAACACTGGTCATCCTGCCTCATCAGGGATGTATTGGAAATGACCACCAAACTACTCCAAATCCTAGGTATTATGATAGCCCAAAACCACTACAAAAGCTACTGATGAGTATAAAGCGTCCCATACCCACAACGAACAGGACCGATGTTTTATACAAAGTACATGTAAAAATTGCCACAAACATTGCATTGGGTAAACCAGAAGAAAATAGTCATCAAGGTATATGAACATCAACAAGCCACCAATAGATATGATCAACTATCACTTGTGTCTATACACACGGCCAAAGAAGGACACCAATTTGACTTGGGCAACATATCTATCCGAGGACAAGCCAAACAAAGACTTGCACGGGAATTCCTGGAGGCCTGGTACTCAACCCAGAACTCCATTAACAAACATGTAGAGTTAGACCCCACATGCCAACCACTAAGAAACAAGACAGGAAATGAAACCATCTACCTCAGCAAAATGAGACACATAAATAGCAAGTGGGACAGAATATCAACGTTTCATAAGAGGCGCACTGATGATGTTACCTAGAATGGTGATGCAACATCTGCAAAGAAATTTACAAGCTTAGTGTGCAAGTCAACAATCTCATTGTATAGGATCCTTGGTGTTATGATTGTGGTTTCAAGTTCACATTACTGCCTGCATCCCAGTACATATGACTCCTTTTGTCATTCAAAACTTTGTTGAATTCAGTCGTGAATATATTCAATGACCCAATGTCCACAGCTCTCTGAAAGAGATTTCCAAAGACTAGTGACCTTTGGAGAGAAGAAATTGCTCATTTTTCTCTGAAAATTAGAGACCATATATTTTTGAACTGCACGTCTGAGTTCTAGTTTCCCCTCTGGGAGGAAACATCCCCACAGTATGTAGTCCGTCAAGACTCTCAAAGATCTGAGAAGTGCACTTAGAAGTTATGCGTGCCAAAGGTGAAAATGCCACGTATTAGTATCAGAGTTACATTGTTTATTTGTAATTTTGGACTGCAGGCTTTACTGTATTTTGATATTTTGCATTTAAGTTTGAAGTTATAAATGGCTGTCAAATTTATTAATGCAGGAGAGTTTCAAGGGAAAATAACAATGTTCTAAATTAGATGCGTTGTGCCTTAAAATGGCATGAACATTTCTTACATATTTGAAAAGTTGCAGTGATCAGTCTATTATTCCTTATGCAGTAATTATCATTGAGTCAAAATGAAAAATATAACCACATTTTTCAAGTCCAAAGTAAAAAGTACAAAGATCACCAAAACAAAAACTCTTGAATGTAAGAATTCAAAAGCTTTTGTTAGCTTGAATTATTTTGTGTCACCACAGAGGTCAAATTGAATATAGTCATGTAATTATGCCATGACCTCCAAAATTCAATTTTATTACATAGGTTTAATACACATAATATGGAAATCTCAGAATGAAATTTAGCAATATGCACCGAATCCACATGAAAAGTGTACCACTTTCCATATTGCTTGGGTATACTCAGTAGACTAACATGGCATACACTTGTGGCATTAGGTACATTGCATCTGAAGGTTGGGGCTGTATGCTTGCTTAGAACTGCTTTGCCAAATTGCATGATTACAGTTCACTATATGTGTCATGCTGTCAGCTGAAAGAGATCTTAAAAATATTTTTTTTAAAAAACAAACTTTCCTACATTTCTTGTCCAGCAACGCCCCATGTTCCTCATTAAAACCATAGGTACAGATGGCCACTATTCGATTGCATCCCTAGACAGAGTCTGCTGAGATCTTCAGCTGATTTCACCCTGAAGGTTACCATTGGAGGCGTGACTGATTCTATAATTCTGTCCTGATAAGCTAAAGGACCAATTTTACCTGGTCCTGTTGCTGGCCTCATTAGGCTACATTGCATTAATGTTGCACGCCAAGTTTATCATAAACCAATTCCTAGATCCATATATTTGTAGCACATCAGGTTTTTCAAATGTGTTTGTCAATATTATTCTCCTTTCTAAAAGTGAAAATTGAGCCTAAAACTAAGATTATGCATGCATAAATGCAACTAGGTTATCTCATTACATTTTTAATTTAATGAGCTCTGATCCTGGTTAGCTAATGTTTCATATAATGTGTTCAATAATATTTCAAGATATCTATGTTATTACAACATCTGTGGGTTTCTTTAAAATTGAGTACATGAAACAATATCTAATAACTAAATTGTTTCTTTTACTTTAGAACTGGACTTGAACCTTGTTGCCGGCTTGACTATGCCTTCCTGTAAAGAAACTTGGACATGAGGAAATCATGCTGAAATCTGTATAAACCAGACTGCATAAAAAAGAGTACTTCACTGCCTACACTTGTTTGCAGTCTGGTATGCCCTGTATTGTACAACAGAAATTGAATTCCTGAAGACAGCAAAGGCACTTATTAATTTTCTGTAACTTCTTATAATACATTAGGATTAAAATTATTGCATTAAATTTCAAGAGTTGTCAGTGTTAATTAAGTGCAGATATTGCCTCATCTGCTTTAAAACACTTGCAGATTATTTTAACATACCTTGTAAAGAATTGTAATATAATTTATAATATAATAATGTAATATAATTTACATTACTTTGTTCTCATAAAGATGAAAGTAATTCAAAGGCAGTTGATTTGCAACTGTTCCTTGGATTAAATATTTTAAAAGTGTTTACAAAAACTGTACTGGTTTTGAATAAGATATTCCATGTTAACACAGTTTTATACAATTTTATTTTTCCTGATATTTAAAAGGTGGAATTCTATCTAACTCTGACATTTTGTAACTAAGAGTTGCTGGTTAAAAATGAAATATAATCCTTTAAATGCCACAAATATTGTTTTATTATGCTGATAATGTATTCAAAAGTTTTTTGCATATAAATATATAATTAGTCATTGTAGATTTTTCTTCAAGCCTTCTATGCCCTGATTGCTTTTAACGTCAGCTTGTCAAATAATGTGCTATAAACTGCCAACATGAATCTTTTTGTGTAGTTTTGTGCTAACATTTACAATCTTTATTCACTCTATTAGCCTTTAAGGGGTCAGCATAGAGGATTATTAAACGGCATTCCTGAAAACATTAGAGCTGTTGCTGTGTCAACCCCAATGCAGATATACACTCCTACTGTGGCGCTTATTGAAGTCTCCATAGCAACTGGCCCAAAGGACACTATGCTCATGGATACTGTTATAAACCTCACAGACTATGGTACTGAGGATTTGGCTCCATTGCAAGAAACACAAATAGTTTCTGTAGTTAATATAATGGAATAAGCCTAAATATATGAATACAATTTTCATATTGTGTTGGATAAGTTATCTTTCATTTTATTTGTTGTAGCTTGCACTGTCTTATATTAAATTCATTCCTTAATAATAGGAACATTGTGGTAAGATTAAAATCAACTTTCTTAATTTTTCTCTATTTTTGATTCTGTTATTGGTCTATCAATGTTCAAGTTTTGTTCACTTGTTCAGCAAAAGGCTTAAATATTTTGTACTGAATTTTGTAAAAAGAAAAGTTCTTGTCCAATCTCGATTTCAAGAGCATCAATTACGTTGTGGCTACAGGACGGAATTAGTTGCGAAATTCCAGCTGATTCCTACTCAGATTTCTCAACCGCCACACAGTTATGTACTTTGATCCCACCCAGAGCAAAAACTGCCACCTCAGGATAACGGAAATGAAATCTGCTGCACATCAGAGGATTCATGCTAGACTGGAATAAATAACTTATTTGAGAATCGCCAACACTTTTAGCAGAGAAAAAATTAACACGTATTGGGTTGGTAACTTAATATAGTCTGTCAAATACATTGAAATGGAAAAGGCTTCAGGGCATACACAGTAAAGCAGCGTTTAATTCTAAGTCAGAACTGAACTTGGAAATTTAGTGTAAATGTTTTTGTGAGGATTTTTTTAAAATTTATTAAATTAATCCATAAAGGTTTGTTACAGAAACCTAGTTTGTAAAGGATAGAGCTGGAGCCAATTTTTGCAGTTTTATAGAGCACAAGCATTATGGTATAGTGGTGGTATCTCTACCTCAAGGCTAGAAAGCCCTAGACCCAATTATTCTAGTGGTGTGTCATAACATTCTGAACACACTGAATAAAAATACTATTTTCTAATACCTTTCAGTGCTGCAGAAGATTCATACCAGAATTGAAATATTGACCCTGTTTATCTTTCCACTGATGCTGCCAGACTGGCTCAGGTTCTTTAGCATCTTTTGTATTTGTTTCAAATTTCTAGCATCTGTAGTACTCTGCTTTTTCTTCATTAAAAATATCTTCTCCTAACTCTTCCAGCTAACACCTTCATCTCAGTCTCTGTCTATGTTTAAGGGCTAAATTGAATGTCCGGTTAATACCAACAATCTGCATATAATTGATACATTGATGGATGTATTATGCTGCATCAATATTCTGCAAACGTTGCCCTTTTTATCTATCTTTATTTGATATCAATGCTGAATTGATACATTTCAAATTATACTTAAAATTTATGATATACATTTCAGCTTTTTTTCATTTTGTTGGCCATTTATCCCATTCAGATGTCCATTGATATGTTGATACATCTTTCCAATACTTGCTGCAGGACTCAACATCAAGTTTAACCATTTTACAGCATGAACACCTTCTTCCTTGTCCATTAGTCACCCCCATCCCCATAGGTCCTGTCCTGATATGTGGTGTTTTCAGCACAGTCAACCTGTTTTAACTACTGATAGTTCCTTTGTCACCTATCTATCATCAATTCTTCCATTGTTTACTATCAACAAACATTTTGTCTATCTTTCTCTCTCTCTCTCTCTTTCACTCACTCTCTGGGCTCTGTCTCCACCTATCCATTCACTCCTTTTCCCTCCACTGCCTGTCATCAGCATTAATACCTCCTTTTCATAGTTGCTGACAGTTCTGAAGAAGTGTCACTGGACTCAAAATGTTAACTATGCTTTCCCCCCCACAAATGTTGCTGAGAATCTCCAACAATCTATGTTCGTTTGCTTCACTTCTCCCTCGCTAATGTGTTCTGTCAATAACTGGTGCCCAGATTTTGCTCATGTTGGATAGTATCTCCACCATGGTGAAAATATTGGAAGAATTTGGAAATCTAAAGTCTCACTTCCGAACTTGGCATCTTTCATTCACAGGAATGGGATAGGGAGTGGGCCGTATTTCTGACATGCATGGTTCCTGCATGGCAGCTAGCCACATGAATGATCAGCTAGTGTCACTGAAATAACATTTTGTATTCTTTGGAGTTTGAAGCCAGAAAGTGACGATTGGACCAGGTAAAGGGGTGGGGGTTGGGGGCCGTTCTCAGTGCATTTATGTTAGACAGCCAGGATAAACATTTGGAAAAGTATGGTACCTATTTAAAACTAGTCTTGCATGAGGTAAGTTGCCCTTTGGTGGAGGTAGAACATCATTTGGGAGAGGTATAGTATGCTTGGAAGATTTAAACACCACTGGGGAGTGGTAAGGCATTTTTCAGGATTGTGCAAATTAACAAGCTTGTACAGAAAATGTGCAGAAATTCTTCCTTTATTTGTTTATGATAGGTGGGCATCTATGGATAGTCCAGCATTTATTGCCCATCCTCTTCTTGAACTGTTGCAGTCCAATAGATGAAAGTATACCAACAACACTGTCACAGAGCAAGCTTCAGAATTTTGCTCCAGTGACAGCAAAAGAACATTTTTTCTTTTCTTATTTGTTCATGGAATGTGAGCATCACTGGCCAAGCCAGCATTTTTTTCTGATCCCTAATTGCCAATGAAACAGTTAAGAGTTAACCACGTTGCTGTGGCAAATGATTAGTGACATGTAAACCAGACCAGGTAAGGATAGCAGATTCTCCTCCCTACAAACATGAGTGAATCAGATGGATTTTGATGAAAATTGACATGGTTGATATTAGATGATTGCCATTAAACTTTTTTAAAATTGATTTCCTATTTTATCATCTGCTATAACAGGATTGAATCCCATTTCTCCAGAATGTTAGCCTAATGCTTTTGGATTACTGATCTGAGTCAGGATGGCTTGGAGTTGAAATTGTAGGTGGTGCTGTTCTCATGTAATTGTTGCCCTTGCCATTCAAGGCAGTTGAGCTTGTAGGTTTGAAAGGTGCTGAATTAGTTGTCTTGATTAGTAATTGTAGTGTATCTCATAGAACATAGAACATGGAACATTACTGCGCAGTACAGGCCCATTGGCCCTCAATGTTGCACTGACCTGTGGAACCAATCTGAAGCCCATCTAACCTACACAATTCCATTATCATCCATATGTTTATTCAATGCCCACTTAAATGCTCTTAAAGTTTGTGAGTCTTACTACTCTCTGAGTAAAGAAACTACCTCTGACATCTGTCCGATATCTATCATCTCTCAATTTAAAGCTATGCTCCTTCGTGCTGGCCATCACCATCCAAGGAAAAAGGCTCTCACTGTCTACCCTATCTAACCTTCTGATCATTTTGTTTGTCTCAATTAAAGGTGACCTTTCAACCTTCTTCTCTCTAATGAAAAGAGCCTCAAGTCCCTCAGCCTTTCCTCATAAAACCTTCCCTCCATACCAGGCAACATCCCAGTAAAACTCCTCTGCATCCTTTCCAATGCTTCCACATCCTTCCTATAATCCAGTGACCAGAACTCTACTCCAAATGCGTCCACACCAGAGTTTTGTACAGCTGCAACATGACCTCATTACTCCAAAACACAATCCTTCTTCCAATAAAAGTTAATACACGGAGTGCCTTCTTAACAACCCTATCAACCTGGGTGGCAACTTTCAGGCATCTATGCACATGGACACTGAGGCCTCTCTGCTCATCTACACTACCAAGAATCTTACCATTAGCCCAGTATTCTGCATTCCTGTTAGTCCTTCCAAAGTTGATCACCTCATACTTTCTGCATTGAACTCTATTTGCCACCTCTCAGCCAGCTCTGACTCTTATCTATGTCCCTCTGTAACCTGCAACATTCTTCCACACTGTCCACAATTCCACCGACCTTAGTTAATGCACAAATTTACTAACCCATCCTTCTGTGCCCTAATCCAGGTCATTTATAAAAATGACAAACAGCAGTGGCTCCAAAACAGATCCTTGCAGTACAGATCCTTGTAAATGAACTCTAGGATGAACATTTCCCATCAACCACTACCCTCTGTCATCTTACAGCTAGCCAATTTCTGATCCAAACCACTAAATCACCCTCAATCCCATGCCTCCATATCTTCTGCAATAGCGTACCGTGGGGAACTTTATCAAACACTTTACTGAAATTCATATACACTACATCAACTGCTTTACTCTCATCCACCTGTTTGGTCACCTTCTCAAAGAACTCAATAAGATTTGTGAGGCATGACCTACCCTTCACAAAACCGTGCTGACTATCCCTAATCAAATTATTCCTTTCAAATAATTATAAATCCTATCTCTTAAACCTTTTCCAAAACTTTACCTATAACCGTTGTAAGGCTCACTGATCTAAAATTACCAGGATTGTCTCTACTCCCCTTCTTGGACATGGGGACAACATTTGCTATCCTCCAGTCTTCTGGCACTATTCCTATAGACAATAATGAAACAAAGATCAAAGCCAAAGGCTCTGCAATCTCTTCCCTGGTTTCCCAGAGAATCCTGAGATAAATCCCATCCAGCTCAGGGGACTTATCTATTTTCACACTTTCCAGAATTGTTAACACCTCCTTATGAACCTCAATCTTGTCTAGTCTAATAGCCTGTACTGTAGTACTCTCCTCAGCAACATTGTCTTTTTCCTGTATGAATACTGACAAAAAATATTCATTACCACCTCTCTTTTCTCCTCGAACTCCACGCACAACTTCCCGCTACTGCCCTAATCGTACTCTCGTTATTCTTTTAATCCTGACATACCTATAAAAAGCTTTAGAATTTTCCTTGATCTTACCTGCCAAAGACTTCTCATGTCCCCTCTTGGCTCTTAGCTCTCTCTTTAGGTCCTTCCTGACTAATGTGTAACTCTCAAGTGCTCTACCTGAGCCTTCACGTCTCATCTTTACATACGCCTCCTCCTTCCTCTTGACAAGATAGAGAACTTCTTTAGTAAATCACAGTTCCCTAGCACGACCACTTCCTGCCTGCCTGATAGGTATATGCTTATCAAGGACACACAGTAGCTGTTCCTTGAACAAGCTCCACATTTCAATTGTGCCCTTCAGTTTCTTTCCCTATCCTGGGTGCATCCTAAATCTTACCTAATTGCCTTTCCCCCAGCCTTAACTCTTGCACTGCGGGATATACTTCTCCCTCTCCATCACTGAAATAAACGTAACTGAACTGTGCTCACAATCACCAAAGTGCTCACCTACCTCAAAATCTAACATCTGGCCTGGTTCATTACCCAGTACCAAATCCTCACCTCTTCGTGGCCTATCTACATACTGTATCAGGAAACCCTCCTGCACACATGGAACAAAAACTGACGCATCTAAAGTACTCAAACCAGAACATTTCCAGTCAATATTTGGAAAGTTAAAGGCCCCCATTAGAACTACCTTGTGGGCAGGTTATTACTGAGAAAATGTACGAAATAGCACTGTCAATGACCCTTTCCATCATTTGGTGACTGCTGATTATTAGGATGACAGTTGGGGCTGTGAAGGAATTACTGAAACTGTCAAAGTGTCAAGGAACTGTCCAAAAAAATGGAGTTTTTTTTAAATTGTTGGGTATTTCAGCATTGACATTTTGATATTTGTACAAATTATCACTTTTAGCATGAGGTGCCTGTTTAGTGAGCACGTTGATGGTTGCTTCAACTGTTTGTAGAAGTGTTTGTTTGCATAAAGGATTTTGTAATTAAGAAATTAAGTCCCTACATAAAATGTTTACTTATTAAGCATTTAATTGAAGGAATGTCAATGTATTGAATGCTTTTTTCATATCAATTAGTATATCTTTTTCAATAATGAAATCATCAATAGACCCCACAACTTTATTTGCTGTTAGTGTGCCTATGGTGGATAAAAGACATTGCTGACATGGAAAGGGAAGGGTAAAAGGTGTTAGGATGGATGGTATGAGTTTTCATCAGGTGGCACTGAATTGACATGGGGCCAGAATAGACCATGGGGATAATTGAGAGCTTGGGAGCAGGAGGGGCTATGGTAGATGGGTAAATGGACATAGTTGGTATGGCACTATAAAGGGTGATGGGAATAGGTAGGTGTGCAAAGGGTAATATGGGTGGTGTGAGGGGCCACAATGGATGTGGGTATCAGGGAAAAGGTTGGCAGGAGGGCGGGGAGAGTCAGATAAGAAAGTAGGTAAACAGTATTAGGCAGCATGGAAGTGAGAGAAGTTAGAACAGGAGGGATAATTTCATGGTTTAATCTTTGTTTTTAAATGTTGAACACAGTATTGGAATACTCAGATAGACTTTCTATCCGGATGGTCTTGAGTAATCTCCTCCACTTTTTCTGGATCACAATCCACTTCCACTACCTCCAACAAAAAAGGTGAAAACTGAGAAGCAACTTTAAAAGCTCAGATTCTTAGGGCCTGGATTTTCCCTACCCTTGAGCACCCAGGAAGGAAAACCTGGATTCCGAGCTCTATTCTTTTTTTTTGATAGTCGGACCGATGTCACTATCTTTGTGAAAGTGATCATCCGCCTGATAATATTGTAAATTGGTCGTCAAAAGATGAAAGCATAGCTGAAAACTTTTAAAATCATTTTGAAGATTGTTTTCAAAAACAAGCACTAGAATTTAAAGAGCTTAAGACCACAAATTTTGACTCCTTTCTGTGCATTACTATGATTGTCATTTTAGATCCAATTGAAATTCACAGCATGCAGACACACTTCTGGTACAAGCTATCCTGGATGCCATTCTGGTGAGGGTGTTAGTGTGTGCTCACACAGTGACTGCTGGAAGTATGCAGAAACGGCGTCATGCTGATTTACTCTCTATTCTGACCTTTTGAAGTTCAGTGAACCATTTAATGCTCTCTCTGAACCTTGCACAGGTGAACATGTGCTCAGCAGCAGAAAGACACTCATTTCTGCCCACCAATATTATTTAAATCGGTCCTGAACGCATTTAAAGGTTTATCGTGGTCTGCTGAATGCTGCATAATTTCATCAACATGAGGGCATGGTTGTTTGCCACTTGCTAACCAATGAGTAGCTGAGGACCAGGGTTGCAGCAGGAAATAGTCACCAAAAAACCTAGAGATTTTCTTTGTGGACAAGCTGTCTCATCAAACTGCAACATAAGTAAATACAACCATAATGCCCCATTTGCCAACACTGTCACACCTTACCCTCCCTCTACCACTATCTGTCATAATATCCAATTGCCTTGCTCAAAAGCTTAAGCTTCAAGCCAAAAGTAAGCAGCATCTGTGTTCCAAATTGGCACTGAACTCCACCATGTTCTTCAACATGAACACTGACTTTCTGCCACTCCATCTAATCCATTAAATATTTTGTTGTAAATACAGATCACTTTTCGATCTGTTACCCCATTAACTTCTCTATCATAACTTATGCATGTCTTCATTATCCTACAAGCTGGAACCTACCTCACCTTTGCTTCACTTCCACTGCAGCACTTACACTCAGTTTATCATTCAGTATCGAGATGGCATCCTTGTTATCCTCTTAATTGCACATAGTGCAAGTACAAAGGAAAGTTGAAAGTAGAAAGTAGCTTAGAAATAGAAGGTGTTAGCTTTGAGTTAGAGGGGTGCAGAGAGAACAAAGTTGCATTTTTAGATCATCTGCTGTTTGTGAAACAGAACAGATTGTAAGATAAGGAAGTGGAACATGAGAACTGGCATTAGGTATGGAAATATCACTGCTCAACCCCACCAACCTCATCAATGGCTATGCCATTGATGGAGACTACTGTGTCCTCCACTGGGGAAACGACATGTAGTTATGCCTGTGCCCCTCCAGTTAGACGAATAGAAGACAACAGAGAATCGGGATAATGAGCAAGTACTTGAACTATCTTGATATAACTTGTGTTGGGATCTTCAATATTCACTTACATCAGTTATTGCTCAATTGTTGGTGCCCTTGCTTCCAAGTCATTATTCGGGTTTTATGTCCCACTCCAGAACTTGAGCACAAAAGCTGAGGCTGACACTGCAGTGGAGGAGTGAGCAAGTGCTACATTGTCAGAGTTGTTGTCTTTGAGATGACATATTAAACTGAATTCCTGTCAATTCACTCAACTGGATGTGAAAGATCCTATGGCATGACTTTACAGGAGATGTGTTATACATAAATAATATCTATCTCTTAATAAGTATCAAGAAAACAGATTATCATTTCATGAGCATTTTGCTTTTTCTAGAAATTTGCTGCATGCAAAAAGGTTGCCACTTTCTCCACTTTATAACAATGACTACACTTGAGGAGTTTTTCATTGCCTGTTTAGCACACTGAGACATCTGATGGTCATGAATTTGTTATATGTTTATATTTCTTTTTTTTTACTTATTGTATTAATTAAGAACTTTGACAATGGAACAGAAAAATATCATACCTAAACTTGTAGATGCCATTTTATTGTAGATAAAAGTATAAAATTGTAAAGAGATATTAATAAAGTAAATGAAACAGTAGCATTCATTCTAATGTGAAGTCAGCCACTTTGGACCTGGCAAACGTAGAACAGAGAATCTTCTAGTTAGAAATGCTAAAATATTAAGATTTGAGCTCCCACGATATTAAAATGCTTTGAGCAGATATCAGAAAACAGTCAAAATAATTAATGGAATGCTAACATTTATATTAAGATGTTTAGAATCATCGGGATGGAGATGGGGTTGGTAGAAATTGTACTTTTGTTATATAAAGATCTTGTTAGGCTACACCCAGAATGCACAAAACATCTCAGAAAAACATGCCTCCCAGAAATGATACATTGGCTTTGGAGAGAGTGTAACATAATTTGACTAACATGATATCTGGATTCCAAAGGTTAAGCTACAAAAAGAGATTAAGCAAACTGGAGTTTGATTTCAATGAAATTGAAAGGTTAATGGCTGATTTGACCAAGATTTTAAAGATATTAAGCAAACAAATAGGCTAACTTGGAAGAAATTAGTTGCAGAATTGGGGGTAAGGTGGGGAAGCAGAGCATAAATATTATTGCCAACTCTTTCAGGGGTGAAATTAGGCTTAATTTCTTCACAAGTGGTTGAAATCGGGAACTCTCTCTCAGAAACAACATTTGATGCTGGATCAATTATTCATTTTAAACCTAAAATTTAAGTTTTTTATTTGTCACAGTTATTAAGGGATTTGGGGCAAAGACAGGTCTATGGATTGAGGTTGCAAATTAGTTGAGATCTCATTGAAAAAACAGCAGGTTCTGGGACTAAATTTTCAAAAATATGCGCGGATAAACCCAGCAACTGAGGGCAAGAAAGTTTAACTTCAGTGGTGGAAAAGCATTTAGAAATGATGATTGAGAACAAAATTAATGATTTCTGGAACAAATTTATTAAACAGATAAAGTCAGCACAGATTTGTTAAAAGCAAATTGTGTCTAACTTGATTGAATTTTTTTGGTGAGATAACGGAGAGTTGGTGTTGATTACAGAGAGAGAGCAGCATGATGGCTCCGTTTTTAGCACTGCTGCTTCACAGCACCAGGGACCTGGGTTTGATTCCAGCCTTGGGTGACTTTCTGTGTGGAGTTTGTACATTCTGCCAGTGTCTGCGTGGATTTCCTTTGGGTACTCCGGTTTCCCCCCACAATCCAAAGATATGCAGGTCAGGTGAATTGGCCATGCTAAAATCACATATAGTGTTAGATGCATTAGTCAGGGCTAAATATAGGGTACGGCAATGGGTCTGGGTGGGTTACTCTTCAGAGGGTCGGTGTGGATTTGTTGGGCTGAAGACCTGTTTCCATACTGTAGGCAATCTAATCTAATCTTACCACCTTATCCACTTGTGTTGCCACTTTCAGGGAGCTATGCACTTGCACCCCAAAATCTCTCTGCGTATCAATACTCCTAAAGTCTCTGCTACTTACTGTATACTTTCCTCTTGCATTTGACCTCCTAAAATGCATCATCTCACACTTGTCCAGATTAAACTCCATCTGCCATTTCTCCACCAACCTTTCAACTTTTCTGATGTATCCTTTTATAGCGTTTCTCACCCTCCACAACTCCATCAATTAATCAGGTCATCTGCAAATTTACTAATCAGATTACCTATATTTTCATCCAAATCATTATAAATGACAAACAAAAAAGGTCCCAGCACTCACCATTACAGAAAACTGGTCACAGATCTCCAGTCAGGAAAACAATTTTCCACAACAGCTTTCTATTTTCTATGGCCAAGCAAATTTTGTATAAACTTACCAACTCACGGTGGATCCCATGACTGGAATAATTTCTAATATCTACAGTGGCCAAAATGCATCTCCTTTTAAAGGTTACTGATTTGCTTTAAATAGCCTGGCATACATTTAACTCATTCAAATCTTTCATATTATTGCACTTGTTATTGAGATTTCATGTTGGCTGCATACTGTAATAATTTAAATTAGCTGGCAGCACAAAGCTTGTATGATGCTTGCTTCAGAGAAAATGAACTTGGGCTACTCCAACAAGGAAAATTTTTCAAAGAGAATTGTAGATATTTTAACTTCACTCAGGTTCAGTCTAGGACAACATGTTTATTTGTTATTGATTCATTCACCTCAGCATAGATTGAATGGAGCCTATTGGATGCCTGTGATCATTTCATGTGAAAACTAGGCTCCATTGTCTCATTCAAATCTTTTCCTCATTGATGAACCTGGGGGTTCATCAACAGTATAGGACAAAGCAGCTGAGCCCTAATAAACACACACTGTCCAGCAGCAGCCAATGATCATGATCAGGAATCCTTGTTAATTTTTCACTTGTTCTGCTGCCACTAGTTCTTCTTTTAAAGAAAAATCTTTTGTTTGCATTGTGTGAGTTTCTTGGCCAATGGTGGAAAGTTGTTGTACATTGTGGAGATCTTAAATTCAAATCTCAAATAAGAATCAAGCATTTGTTTAAACCTGGGGTTATGTCTAGGTCAGAACAGAAAAGGACAACAGGTTTTCTTTCCTGAGAAACAATTATGAACCAGTTGATCTTTTACAGTGATCTAACAGCTGATTACTTCTAGATTTAAAAAGAAATGCTGAATTCAAATTTTCAAATGCCATTGTAGGATTTGGAACTCATGTTCTACTGGATTAATGGTCCAAGCCTTTGGATTGTTAGTTAGTAACATCGCACTGACAATACTATACTCCTTTGTAGCATTCATGCTATGACTTGACTGAGACACCTAGCTCAGCATAACCTGTGATTAAACCTGGGATTTTCCTGGTCTGTGTGGCCCAGGGCTATTCATCAGAGGAGTTGTTCAATTACCAATCCTTAACTGTACTTTGAAACAACAGATTTTTTTTTTAAAAAAAGTATTTCTTACCTGACATAGGACCAGATGCTGAAACTTGTACCAAGTTTAAAGAACTGTTTTCTTAGCTACTGAAAATCGCTTAAAAACAGGAGTGTCTAATAATCCAAGCCATATGTTTGACTTTATCTGCCAATACCAAAGCTAAAGGGGAACAAAAAAAAGCATGTTTCTTCTCAAATGATGCACATAAAGCAAGGCAACTCCTTAGCAGACCCTATTTCAAAGTGAATTCCTATACTGGCTAAACTACCAGATAAAATAATAATGAATTAACATTTCAATCATAGAAGCAAACTAGAGAGACTATAAGTGAGTAAGCCTGATGCATAATGTCAATTATGGATTGGACCATAATCTACCTTTTGAATTTGATGTAATAATATTAAAGAAACTGAATCCTTACATAATTTAAAAATAACATTATTAATTAAGCCATGGCTACAAATTGGGAAAATCGTGAGTTCCAAACCACGTTGATATATATGATCAATGTCTTTTTTAAAATCTTGATGGCATTTTTTTCCTTGTCTTGAATCTAGGAGCTCAATTAGAAATCACAAACTAAGGAAACCTATCTTTGGCCATCATTCAGACTGGTTCTGAACTGTCACCCTTGGATCATCCAATTGATATTTAAATGATTCCAGAATTCCTGCATTACTACATCAATTTTACTTTACTACCCACACTACATCAATTTTACTTTACTACCCATAAGCTTTTGCCTTTTTATATGTTCTTCTCATTTTATATGCAGAATAACTGCTTCTTTACAGACTAAATTTGTTGTTTACCAGTGTCAACCTGCAGCCTCTTTACCAACCCTTACTAATTAATTTGGGAGAGAGTGAGGACTGCAGATATTGGAGATCAGAGCCAAAATGTGTGGCGTTGGAAAAGCACAGCCAATCAGGCAGCATCTGAGGAGCAAGAGAGTTGACGTTTCAAGCATAGGCTCTTCATCAGAAATGTAGGGGTTGGCCCACCAGGGCTGAGAGATAAATGGGAGGGGGATGGGGCTGGGGGGAATGATGAAAATGAAACTTAACTAATCTTTGATCAAATTCAGCCTCATGTGCTGAAAGAGTTTTAGTTCCCTTCTGAACCCTTGCGATATCCTGTAAGATTATAATCCAGTTGTGATTTATTAAAAGTAGGATTTATCCAGAAGCACATAATAATCTCACTGAAGACTGATTAGATTGTCCAGATCTAGCTTACTGTCTTTGGATTCTAACTCTTTGTACTTGAATTTACAAGAAGTTAATCACAATGTACTCTTGATCTAAAATAGCCCGTAAATGGATATTAGGTTTGTAATGCAGTACAAGCAAAAACAAGCACCTAAATTAATTTCAAATGTGTGGCACTGGAAAAGCACAGGTAGTCAGGCAGCATCCGAGGAACAGGATCTCCCATCTCCCCTCCCTCCACCTTATCCCAGATCTAACCCTCCAGCTCGGCACCCCCCTCTTGATCTGTCCTACCTGTCTAGCTTTCTTCCCACCTATCTGCGATAGATAGATGAAGGTGGGGGTTGATGGTGATAAATTGGAGTGGAGGGTAGAGCAGATAGGTGGGAAGAAAGCTAGACAGGTAGGACAGATCAAGAGGGGGGTGCCGAGCTGGAGGGTTAGATCTGGGATAAGGTGGAGGGAGGGGAGATGGGAGATCCTGTTCCTCGGATGCTGCCTGACTACCTGTGCTTTTCCAGTGCCACACATTTGAAATTAATTTAGGTGCTTGTTTTTGCTTGTACTGCATTACAAACCTAATATCCATTTACGGGCTATTTTAGATCAAGAGTACATTGTGATTAACTTCTTGTAAATTCAAGTACAAAGAGTTAGAATCCAAAGACAGTAAGCTAGATCTGGACAATCTAATCAGTCTTCAGTGAGATTATTATGTGTTTCTGGATAAATCCTACTTTTAATAAATCACAACTGGATTATAATTTTACAGGATATCGCAAGGGTTCAGAAGGGAACTAAAACTCTTTCAGCACATGAGGCTGAATTTGATCAAAGATTAGTTAAGTTTCATTTTCATCATGATCCGTGGAGTGTTTCTCTCCAAGAGTCCTAGCCAGTTTTCTCATGCGGTGGTCGGAAACTTGCCTCGCTGACTAGGTACCACACCCCTTTGGTGACCCTTTTATCCAATGTTAGCCTGATTCTCCCACTTGTCATAACTGGAAATAGATGTGCTACCTGCTACCTCATACTCACTCTATCCATTGCACCCACCTCACAGCAAGGTTCAAGCTCTACTCCTCTAACTATTGCATGCACCATTTTTCCTCACACCCTCACCAACCCAATGGATGAAACGCAATAATTTGCAGAGAAAAATACCCACGAATCATAGAGTCATAGAGATGTACAGCATGGAAACAGACCTTTTGGTCCAACACATCCATGTTGACCAGGTATCCCAACCCAATCTAGTCCCACCTGACAGCACCCGGCCCATATCCCTCCAAACCCTTCCTATTCATGTACCCATCCAAATGCCTCTTAAATGTTGCAATTGTACCAGCCTCCAACACTTCCTCTGGTAGCTCATTCCATACTCGTACCACCCTCTGTGTGAAAACGTTGCCCCTTAAGTCTCTCTTATATCTTTCCCCTCTCACCCTAAACCTATGCCCTCTAGTCCTGGACTCCCCAAACCCAGGGAAAAGACTTTGTCTATTTACCTTATCCATGCCCCTCATAATTTTGTAAACCTCTATAAGGTCACCCCTCAGCCTCCGATGCTCCAGGGAAAACAGCCCCAGCCTGTTTAGCCTCTCCCTATAGCTCAAATCCTCCAACCCTGGCAACATCCTTGTAAATTTTTTCTGAACCCTTTCGGGTTTCACAACATCTTTCCGATAGGAAGGATATCAGAATTGCACACAATATTCCAACAGTGGCCTAACTGATACAAAGACAAAAGGAAATTCAAACAAAGATTCTTGCAGGCAGAAACGATTTCAGAAAGAGAGAGAGAAGCCAGTCAAGAATCACCTGCTGAAGCTTGGAACCTTTTTTCAATGCATCAGCTTCTGACTACTTGCTAAAACTAAATCAAAATTAAAAAAACCTGAAATGGGACAACTGGCCACTCCCCTGCCATTGTTAAACTGGACATGTCATCACCTTTGCCTTTACAACCCTTCCTGAAAGAAACCAAGGACAAAATAACCTTTTAAAGGGACAGCATTGTCACACAATCAAGCTGACAATGAGTGATACTTCATTCTCATTGGCCTGTCAACTCTCACTATCAAGAATTTTGACTCACTTAGTTGGAAAATGAAAACTTTTGGTCTCAGTATCAAGAAGGTACTCACTCGACAATTTACCTGATTTTCCCAAATTTCTCATCATGGCCCATATTACTCAGGTTTGGAATAATCACTCCATGTGAAACAATATGAATTTGACAATATATAAAAATTTACTAACAGAACCAAAACCTGTAATTCAATGTTTAGTTGGAAAACATAAATTCCATTCAGAAATAGATTTAGGAAAAGAGAAAAAGTCAAAAATTGCTGAAAAAAATACACATTTTGGTAAAACAGTTCATCAACATTCTCTAGAAAATGTTGTTCAATTGCAGATTCTTATCTAACATTATATTCTGTCATGCAGGTTTTGCTGGCACAGGTTAGTTAGTTATTGCTTGTTGCAATCAGGCAAACAGATATGCTATTTGATATGATCTGCCAGTCTTTGGGATGTATGGCTTATAGTTTGGACAACTCTGAATGTGCAAAGAATTATGCTGACAACCAATTTAGCATTGTCAGTTGTTCTTGCATTATGACACATTCTGTGTGTAACAGAAACTACATATGTTAGTAGACAGAGCCTTTTTCATTGTGGATAGAAAGAACATGCACATACTTCACATCTGTTTCAACCAACAAAATGGATGACAGTCATTGCTGATCAATTTCTCAAAATAATGCTCTGACCAATCAAAGTCAATCTGTCCAGTTTAAAATCTAAAGCCTGGCAGTTAACTATCAATCAATATTAATGGTGCATTGTCCATGGCAATTAATATATCAATTAGAGTCCACTTGTCAACCAAACAGCACTGTCCTCTAATGCAATTTAAAGTTTATTTTCCCCCTGTATCAGTACTTTTGCGAATTATCCTAATTAGTGCAGGATGAAGAGCTTTGAAAAAATGAGTCCTTTATCCGCATAAGCTGAAAAATGTGTAGCTGGAAAAGCTCAGCAGGTCAGGCAGCATCCAAGGGGCAGGAGAATCGACCCTTTTAAGTTTCACAACATCCTTCTGATAGGAAGGAGACCAGAATTGCATGCAATATTCCAACAGTGGCCTAACCAATATCCTGTACAGCCGCAACATGACCTCCTAACTCCTGTACTCAGTACTCTGACCAATAAAGGAAAGCATACCAAACGCCTTATTCACTATCCTATCTACCTGCGATTCCACTTTCAAGGAGCTATGAACCTGCACTCCAAGGTCTCTTTGTTCAGCAACACTCCCTAGGACCTTACCATTAAGTGTATAAGTCCTGCTAAGATTTGCTTTCCCAAAATGCAGCACCTCTTAAACTCCATCTGCCACTTCACAGCCCATTGGCCCATCTGGTCCAGATCCTGTTGTAATCTGAGGTAACCCTCTTCGCTTTCCACTGCACCTCTAATTTTGGTGTCATCTGCAAACTTAGTAACTGTACCTCTTAAGCTCGCATCCAAATCATTTATGAAAATGACAAAAGGTAGAGAGCCCAGCACCGATCCTTGTGGCACTCCACTGGTCACAGGCCTCCATCTGAAAAACAACCTGCACCACCACCCTCTGTCTTCTACCTTTGAGCCAGTTCTGTATCCAAATGGATAGTTCTCCCTGTATTCCATGACATCTAACCTTGCTAATCAGTCTCCCATGGGGAACTTTGTCGTACACCTTACTGAAGTCCATGTAGATCACATCTACTGCTCTGCCCGCATCAATCTTCTTTGTTACTTCTTGAAAAAATTCAATCAAGTTTGTGAGACATGATTTTCCACACTCAAAGCCGTGTTGACTATCCCTAATCAGTCCTTGCCTTTCCAAATACATGTACATCCTGTCCCTCAGGATTCCCTCCAACAACTTGCCCACCACCGAGGTTCGGCTCACCGGTCTATAGTTCCCTGTCTTGTCTTTACCGCCCTTCTTAAACAGTGGTACCACGTTTGCCAACCTCCAGTCTTCCGGCATCTCACTAGTGACTATCGAAGATACAAATATCTCAGCAAGAGGCCCAGCAATCACTTCTCTAGCTTCCCACAGAGTTCTCGGTTACACCTGATCAGGTCCTGGGGATTTATCCACCTTTAACCATTTCAAGACATCCAGCACTTCCTCCTCTGTAATCTGGACATTTTGCAAGATATCACCATCAAATTCCCTACTGTCTATATCTTCCATATCCTTTTTCACAGTAAATACTGATGCAAAATATTCATTTAGTATCTCCCCCATTTTCTGTGGCTCCACACAAAAAGGCTGCCTTGCTGTTCTTTGAGGGGTCCTATTCTCTAATCCCATTTCTGAAGGCTTCCCATTTTCCAGACGTCCCTTTACCTGTGAACATCTGCCTCCAATCAGCTTTCAAAGTTCTTGCCTAATACCGTCAAAATTGGCCTTTCTCCAATTTAGAACTTCAACATTTAGATCTGGCCTATCCTTTTCCATCACTATTTTAAAACGAATAAAATTACGGCCGTTGGCCCCAAAGTGCTCCCCCACTGACACCTCAGTCACTTGCCCTGCCTTATTTCCCAAGAGTAGGTCAAGTTGAAGATAAACAGATGAATTATTTGTTCTGTTGACCATAGCTTATCCAATAAGCAATATCATAAGAGCAGATTATCTAATCATTTATGTATTTGCTGTTTGTGGGATCTTGCTATGTTCAAATTAATATTTATCCCCAACATAAAGTAATTATACTTATTAGTGGTAAGATAATTTTGATTCCTGAGATCATGAAAAGCACCATATTACTTTAAACTTGTTAATGTTTTGAGTAACTTTACAGAAGGGAGGTGGTTAGTTCAGGGGCCAAATGGCTAGCATGTCATTCTGAATGATGCTAACAGCATGAGGTTGCATCCATGATCCAGTTAGCATACAGTTGGTGTTTGCCTTCTGTCCTGTTATAAATTCACAGCCAAAACTATGGTTTGACAACTCTTAAATTTTAGAATGCTATTAAAAGAACTTTACAGATTTACTTTTCTATAACATTTATTGTCATCACAACAATATGAGATTTTTTCAGATTCCTCTGTTCCAGGCTGTCTTCCTTCATAACTCAGATCTCAATCCAAAGAATGACCATAATATCTTGTCACTCCACTGTTGCTATTTAAGTGCTGCAAATTTGTTTCAGTGGCCAAAATTAAACACTTACACAAGATGTGGTCTGCCAAGACCACTGCATAACTTGACAGGGGTATGTGTGATTTACATTCTACTAATTGCTGTTCAATATGATACATGTGCTGTACATATTGCTTTTCTATATTGGTTGTACATTGTGGAAATCAAGTCTAATAATACTGTAGGTTATTTTCAAGCTATTCCTTGATAATTCAGCATTATCCATAGGGTATGAGTTGCCCAGATTTTTTCCTAATTTATAGTGCTTTATACTCATCTGCATTAAATTTCATCTGGTATTTTCTGTCTGTTTACATTTTTATTTCCAGACAATTCTATCATTTCTGAGCTGCCTCCTCAAATTTCATTGGTACTCATAGTTTCATGCTATACTTTTCATAATTGCAAAATTGTCCTCTGTTAGAAGTTGTCCAACAGCTTACATAGATGTTAGAAAACGTTTGAAGAAGTCTTCAAAATAGAATTCAATCATAGCTCCCAGATTTTAGGTAAGATATTCATTTCAAAAGTTTCAAGGTTACCACAATAAACATCATTTTTTTAGAATATTGAATGATCAATATATAGTGGTCCTTAAATTATGGAATAAATAATGCAATGAGTAACTGAGGATCCTAAACTGAGCTAAAATATAATGCCACTGCTTTCTTGAGACAGTGCTACCAAAAAAACCCCACCAACCTCCAGCTTGCCTCAGTGGTCCTGCATTTGAAAGACTTTTCCACAATTTTGCCACTTGAAAACCAATTATTCCAGCATTCTGAATTTCAAATTACAAATTCCATCTCTCTCAAATTGCTATCCGCCCAACACTCCTTTGCTAATATTTTGACCTGCTCTATATCTGCTCCACAATTACCCATAACCTGGAAAAACTTTTATCAGTTCCTTATTCTTCAATGCATCAAATTTAAAGACCTTGGCCTCAGTTACATCCACTTTTCAGTCTTGCTCCTTCCTACCTTACTAATCACTTTCAGCTGTTTATCGTATTAACACGTGCTGTCATGTACACGCTCTCTTGCAACTCCGACATTCTTTGCACATCTATCACCATCTTCAAACTCTTCCCAACTCTCTCTGACTTTCATATTTCTTTCCCCTCCTCCAGAAATTCACCAAACCCCATTGTTTTGAAAAGCCTTTCCAGCAACCATTCTAACCTTGGTCCAATATCTACACATTTTTCTGTGATTTTCACCTCTCTGCACTGCATTTGAACACCTTATTGTACTAAATACATGTTCTTGATTTTGTCAAGACCCTAAACTAATGAAATAATTTATGCTGCACAGCCAGATAATCCTGATACATAAAAAAAATTACAGGATATTTTCTTCCAGCGTCAAATGAAAAATCTCTATTCAGATTTCAGTCAACAACTTTAAGACTATTTTGAAACAATTTAAGCTGTATTTTTGCTTCTTTCCTCTTGCTCCTTTTCTCCTTTATTCTTTACTCCTTCATTTTCTTTGTTCTTTTTAAAAATTAATTTTGCCTCATTAATCTATATTCCTCTCTCATTTAATCTGATCTCTTTTCTTTAAGTTATTCTTTTAATTTGCAGAATCTTCCCTGTAAATTCTTTCTTTTCTTACACTTTCTTCAGTGGACTCCCAAGCAATTATTTTGGTAGTCAAAGCAATTTTCCAAAGGAACTGATCTTGGTTTGACAACCAGCGCTGAAGGATAATATGCAAAGAAACTTATTCATGTTATGGATTCGCAGCAGGTCAAAGTTTATATGTAAAAGTGTGATGGTGCTGTTGATGGGTAACCTGTCAGCAACCTTCACCACCTGGTCACACCATATCCACAGCACAGTAAGGTTTTATAAAGGAGAACAATATCAGCATGAAATATTCATGTGTGTATTGAATATTATATTTAATTAAAATCATTTCCCAAGCTTCCCTACATAAAGTACTATGTAGAAGACTAATAGTATACAGAGTACAGAATTAATATGTAAAACCATACAGAAACAGATCAGCAGAAACCACCCATCTCTGATAACTTTTAAGATTATCCCAGACTGAATGGGGCAGACCTCAATGATAGAATCAGATTTGAATGTAAAAGTTTTTCTAACATAAAATCTAGTTAAACACTAAATAGGAATAAGAGATAGAATCAAACAATTCAATTGTTTACAGATACCATCTTGTCTGCTAAAGTTATGTTGTATTACAATTCATCAACTCTCTGAAAAGGTCTGCACAATGATACCATTGTTAATCCAATAGCATCAGAAATTTGGCATGTATCAGCTCCTGTATCTTTTTAAAATCTAGCTCCACACCAATTAGCAAAAACGTACAATCTGATGCATAAACTTACCTCAGCAATCAACAGGATAATACATAATAGGCATTTGAAGCCAAGTTCCCTAGCTGCTCAAGGAACTTCCAAAAATGTCTGGACTTCTTGGATTTGTTCATTTAGTGACATTCATGCTTCTGAATCACCTCAAACCCACAATGGGACAGTGCTGGTGCTGCTGTTTGGGGGCAATTTAAAACTGGTTTATTCCAAAGCTTCCAGTAGACAGAAGAGCAGGGAAGATTCTGAATTCTCTGGTGAATGTTTGCTCCTCAACCAATGTCATCATACATAAATTGCTGATCAAAGTCAACATAAAATCAAAGCTAGAAATCAGAAATAAAAACAGAAAATGCTGAAAATACTTACCAGTTTGGGTAACAGTTCAGGAGAGAGAAATAGAGCTAACATTTCAAGATTATGAATTATTATGACATCCTGAAATGTTAACTTAAGTGTTTCTCTCCCCAAATAGGTTACCTGACCAACAGAATATTTCTGTGGCTAAATTAAATCAGGATTTGATTTATTAATGTTTGTGAGATCATCTTGTATGTAAAATGGCTTCCACATTTGCCCAAATCTTTTATTGTGTTTCAAAGTGCTTCGCATACAATTAGTCAGTTTCTGAGAGATGTGATAAGGTAATATTTAAATATAGCCCTTTTAGAAAAGCATAGTTAAACATTGAGCAAATGTAGAACACTAACAATCAGTTTAAGCTTTGTTGTCAGTTCATTTTTCTAGATAATGACAGAGAAAGTCATTGTCATCCATTAATCTCGCATTCTTTCTAAAGCTTAACAGTGGACTCAATTTAAGAGCCAATATGGTCAGAACAATTCTTTGACCTTAGCAGCATCCTCCTTCTCAATTACCAAACCACCAAAATGAAATCTATTTTAGAGTGGTTAATTATGACATAGTTTTCCTACCTGTCTAATGCCCAAATATCTCAAAACATAAGGCACAGTTTCTATGTAAGCCTGGCACACAAGCTTCTCTTAATCAATTTAAAATTACAGGAGAAAACAATCACCTTAAAATGCATTTAAACTTAATGATCACTGAGACCTAAAATTTAAGACACATCTGTGCCTACTTGATTTTAATTAAAGAATACAGTTCTTAACAAAATCTAAAAATTATGCTGTCCTGGAACAAGGCAGTTAACTTTTTGATTATTTTCATCCCCAAAATTTGGCTGGTATTTCCCCTTGTAACTTTTGCTCTTTTTTTAATGACTGCATTTTGTGAGAAGATTGTTACCATACCTCTTACAGTAGCCAAGCTACTGTTAGGGTCTGTGGTTGAAATGTTTACTAAACATCTTGGTTGGAAAAAAAATGGAGTGTTGAAACACTCAAATTCACATATCTGAAAATGACAATAGTCAAAATTACTGATATAAATATATTCAAACAGCTCATAGTTTGTTTTTGATGAAACTACTTTAATTATCTGTACAAAAGCCCAAGTTTATTCTTGGACATGATTTATAAAACAAACTATATTTACATAATCATGTGTTTACAACTTGAATGATATTTGCTGCACAAGTGTTAATATCTATCCGTGCAGTAAATTATGCAGACATAGATGAAAGGGATATTATTTAACTATTAGCATCTCAAGATTATTTCTACATTAATGTTCATAATTGTAAACACAATAGTAAAATGTTTCTTTTTTATAAGAAAGCATAAGTCCACCTATTTTTACTATTAGACAAATATTTACCCGAAACAATTGAATATTTTAATTTCAGCTATATTTATCTATGTTTAGGGTATGTATAATATTTAGCATATTGCATACGCAAAATTGCATTTGCATCTTTTATAAAGGAACATCCGTTTAATTTTCCTATAATTTAGCGTTTCAGTATAATATTAACGGATTTTAGTGACCCTGATCACCTGCAAATATAGTTTTTGATTAAGTTATTTGGATGTTTTTACCATTTCAGTTGAATTCAACGCGCGCTGATCGAGAGCTGTTGCTGCATCAGTTTTAAGTTTTCAAATAAACCAAGCGATGTGTGTAATGTTGACATCGGAATTGTTTGAAACATGCCCAGATGTCATGCTCCAACCTTTAGAGCACTAAAACACAAATGGAGACCGACGGAAAGTGTATTTTTAAATAACTGCAGACATGAAAATTCACCGTTCTGCAACTACCTTGTTGTTAAGTATTGTAAGGGAACTGAGGGAGCATTGGTACATAACAATGAAACAAATCTAGCATCATATTCCTCAGCTGCGCACCTACAATTCAATTTCTGATTTTTATAATTACTTTCTTGTCAACAAACTATTTGTATGTGCTGTTAAAAATCTAAGAAAACAGCATACTTTTCCCCCACCCTACACTCTTGTACAAGAAAGTAATTCGTATGATTTTATCTACAAATCATTAACCTAACATTTGATGATTATTTTGTTTTTTTTAATAGTGAAGTTTAAAATTCTAAACACATGTACGGTGTATATATGAAGTCTCTGCTTAAGTCTTTATCAATTCGATCTCATTGTTAGGAGCTTTTTTTTGCTCGTACGGGTTTCTAAAATGTCAAGTGTCACAACTGTTAAAACAATCGACTAAAACTTCACAAAAGTAGTGATTATCGAAAACGAAAAGCAAGAAACCTGCTTTGCTGATACACAAACACAAGATGGGGCATACCTGCCCCTTAAGTGACCAACGAAATCTCAACCAATGCCGATTGATAAGTTAGTTTCATATCATCAATCAAAAATTGCCGCTATGGTTTAAAGGAACAGTTTGGTGCACTTGGTGCTCTACTATATTATAGAGCAATTGGATTTGCACAATCCGGTTAAATCCCAAGCCCCACAAGAAATCGACGTGTAACTCAGATACTTTATTTTAAAGGGTACCTCGGATAAAACAATTTTGTTGTTTGTTACGTACAAGTAAACGTGGGATGGGGGCAAGATGTGGAAGAGGGTTGAAGAGTGCTGTGGGAAAAGATTCTGAAATGAACTATGAGTGTAACAATAATTATAATTCCACTGGGTTCGAAAGACATCATTTGGTCTGAGTGTATCAGACTCTGCGAAAGCCACGGCGGTTTAACGGTGACAAATAAATGCCCGAACCGGTTGGAATGTCCGTCTTCACTGTATCTGCATCGTTGGTTACGAAGTCACTCCTTTGGCTATAACCGTTATTTATTTGGCACGATTCACATTTATACATTTAGAAATGTATCGCAAATGCTGTCCATTTCAGCAAAGACAGAGATGTGTTAGATGATTTGTGTTTTCAACCATGTGAATATTCGGAACGTAAACAGTGTGACTTACAATGAGGCTTACAAAAAAAAACGGGAACTATACGTTGGGCAAGTAATTGTCATTCCGACTTACATAGCGCAATGTGGCAAAAGTAATCAATTACAGTCAAAATATGCGCTGTACAACACAGATTGTGTGATCAACAATATATGAAGACGATGAGCAGGACAGGGGCTCTGTAACTGTCTCCCCTGTTCGACCCTGATTCGTAAGTTACTTCGCGAATCACATTTAATAGATGATCTACGGGCTGTCTTCTTTTAAATCGATATATCAGCACTCCTACAGCCTTGAAAAGATAAAACCATTATCACTAAAGTCCTATCTCGTTACTGCCCAGTGGGCAATAAATAGACCCAGAAATGTATGTAGAGCAACAGGGGCGAGATTCGCTAGAAAAAGTTGGCTGTGTGCACTCATCTCTAACGCATGTCACCTGAAAAGCACCTGTATACAAACTGCAGCAGGGCTCCAACAGGACGAGATTAGCTCACTGCAACCCACAGTTTTCAATGTAATAGACGCGGTCACAGACCCGATCTATAATTACCTTTATCTTTATTTTGTAAATGCTAACAGGATGAATAACATTTAAGTCTTAATCCGTTTTCTGTTCCATGAACCGTGCAACGTGCACCCTCACACCAGTTTACAAACACTAAATGTGAATATACTTTTTTTTTAGCCGTGATTTCCTGGAAGCTTTACTGGCGCTCTTAAATAATTAACGTCGTTTGAAAAAAGAATGTATGACCTGCTGCCATTAGATCGCTTTACTGTACTAATAACCGCTGTATCGGAATGCATTTAACGGCATGTATTTAACGTACAGGATGTTCACTTTAAACCCTACTGGCAAGCTGGTGTTTTACAAGCGGTTACGCTGTGTTCTTTTTTTTTTGCTGGCTTTCTTTTCCCATCCTTGGTTTCAAAGCTGGGGACGGGCTCTGGAATCAGCTCTGCCCGGGGGTTTGGGGCGTGTTTCGGCGGGGGCGGGTCGCTCCTGGAGCCGGCCAAACTTTCCACCGCGTTGCCCAGGGGAGATCGCCTTTGATGTCGCCGATCCTGGCGCCTACAAACAACCTCAGTTGTCTGACTGTTCACCCCGCTGACTAATCGTGACAGACTGTTTATCCACGCAATTAGCAAGGCAGACAGTTCTCAGAACAGGTGGCTTCAGGCACAAAGAACCAAACATTGCATCCACTCCTAACCCACGTTTCGGGCTTTTCCCCCCATCTTTTTTTTTATATATTTTCTCGGGGGTCACTTCAGATTTGCTCTCGTCCGCCTTTACTTTTTTTTTCTCCCTGGGGGGAGGGAGGAAGGGGGGGACTTGGAAAGTGACGGCTGTCTTCTCTTTTCACTTAATTAGCTGCATGTTTACAATGAGATTAGAGCCCCGCAGCTATCACTAACCCATCACAGCGAGTGGCCCATCTGATTAAAGCCTCATTTATTTCAAACCATCATTTCCTGCTATTGGCACTGCCAACAACCAATCCGCTCAGCAGAACTGCAGCACCTCCCGGACAGAAGTCTCTGATTGGCGGAAAGTTTCGCCCCCCTTGTAAAGTTTTGCAACCTTTACTACAGTCCCATGCCACTCTGACCCTTTAGTTGTGGAAGTTGCTTAGTTTGGTAAAGGATCACTTTCTCCAGAGTCAAAACTGTTGTTTTTTTTTCATGCCTTTTTATTGTTCCTCATGATGTCTTCGCCACAAGGTTTAACACTGAAGGATAACAGCGTCTCTGACCCGGAGCTCCAAAGGGCTGCGGAAACTGCTTTGAGCGAACACAAAGTGCCAGTGTCTAGCCTCCCGTTCAGTGTCGAAGCGCTGATGTCCGATCGGAAGCCGCACCGAGGCATCTTCCCTCCGTTGGACGGGGCAGGCGGCAGCACATCGCAGAAGCTCCCCACCAAATCGGTGGCCAGGGAGTCGCAAAGTCCCATCGAGTCGCCCTGCCCACTGGAAGGCTTTATAAAAACTTACGACGGCTCGCCAGTGAAATCCGAAAATTGCAAGGAAGAAGAGTGTGTGCCGTGGGTGAAAAATTCCGGTTACTCCCCTCCTCCAAACAGTGAGTTTGCTTCTAATAATTTTCTTTGCCCGATCTACGCCGTCAGTCCATTAATGTCAATTGTAAGTGTTTTTGAAATGTGTTGACGCTTTATAAATCAGGGGTAGGAGACCTTCAGTTCCATACTCGAGGTGAGGGCTACTATCACTGACATTGCGATCCAGCACATTGGAAACTGGCGCCAGAGTTGCTCGTGTCCTTGTAGTGATTTTCTCTGACTTGGGGATCCGACGTTTCAAATGTTCCAGGCTGCTGTCTGGAGTAACTAAAGTTGTTGACAGTCAAATCAGCTTTTGCAGGGTAGATAATGAATTGAGATGTACTCCTTGCGTCGGCAGTGCTATGAAAAGCAAGTCGCCGCTGGTTTAACACTGGTTTGGTGGGAAACCTATCAACTTTGGCAAAATCGTAGTACATATGTAATAAAGCGAGCCCGCAGTTCAGTTCTATAGTTGCTCGGTTAAAAAGAAATCTCTTCAGTGCTTTTCTACGAAATATTTCAATGAACATTGCGGGTCCAAAGTATTGAAGGATAATTGTTACTGTTGATATTATTTGTTTAAATGAAGCATGCTATCCGTTTTATAAACTCCACTGTGGATATAAGGTACTGATCAGTCCTTCATTCGTTTTTACTAGGACATTTGAGCCCCACTTCTTGCACTCTGAGAAAGCACAAAACCAACAGGAAACCCAGGACGCCTTTCACCACCTCGCAGCTCCTGGCTCTGGAGCGCAAATTCCGGCAGAAACAGTACCTGTCCATCGCCGAGAGAGCAGAGTTCTCCAGCTCCCTCAACCTCACAGAAACCCAGGTTAAAATCTGGTTTCAAAATCGCAGGGCCAAAGCAAAGAGACTGCAAGAGGCCGAACTGGAAAAGTTCAAAATGGCAGCGAAGCCCATGCTAGCCCCGGGGTTGAGCCTGACTTTTCCTATGAATTCCCCAATGCACGGAGCTTCACTTTATGGACACACTTATCCATTCCACAGACCTGTGCTCCCAGTCCCCCCTGTAGGACTTTATGCCACTCCTATCGGATACAGCATGTACCATTTATCTTGAAAAAAAAACAATCATAGAAGACTCAAAATTTTCAAATATATTTGAAACGATGCCAGCGCTTTTAACATTGTTTTGATCGCTGTCCCTTTGAAAGGGATGTTATGTACTATTTTATATATATGGAGATTTATTATTTCTTATACCTTATATTTGTGAATAAATTAAAGTAATTGTTGAATATTACGTGAAACTGGTCCATTTAGTTTTCATTATTGAATTGCTGGCACCGAAAACAAACATAAGTGCATATGAAAATAAACACACGGGAACAGTGCATTACAAACGTATCTATCGAAAGCTGATTGCTGTTTAATATACTTACCTAACTGGATTGGAGACAATTATTCAGGTGAATCATCTGGGCAATTTAGCTCGTTGGAACATTAAGAGAAATGTTTACTATTTTGTACAGAAGAGCAGTTTAGCAATCGAGTTTACTAAATATTTAACGTCTTTTCTAACCTCATTCTAGTGCTTTCTTCAAAATACATGACAGACTTCATGTGTCATTTTCCTTGCGTGACCAGCTAAAGCAATAATATATATTAGCTGTTGTCACGTTGAACATGCCATTTCCCCTCCTTGACATCCATGTTTTATGATGATATAGTGCAGGGTTTACATTTCAAAGTTGCCTTGATTCAAATGTGAATCGAATCTGGCTAGATTAATGAAACAGATAGTTAACAACATAATGAAAACCTGATGAGATCACATCTTGGATACTGTTCCATATCCTATGTAAGTGGACAAGCATGGTACTCTTGAACTTGTGATTTCAACCTCTACACCATTTTTCACCGTTTGTCTTGAATACAACGTTAGATTATAGCTAGCCAAAGTAAATACACACTCGAAAAGAAAATCATTTTACATCCATCCCATTCTACATGTGCTGTAATGTCAGGTGTGTAAACTGTGCATTTGAAAATATCGAACAGATCCCAGTCCTCTCTGCCAAATGACACTTCTTCCACCCACAGTTCAACACTAATAAAACTTTTTATTTCTCATTAGTTCATTAATCACACAAACGTGGGATGATTTTGTAGCATTTTTCATTATGCTGGTCAAATTTAAAACAGTGCAAATCCAAACAATCAATGCATCCAGTCTATTGGAATACCCAGGCCATTCTTTTGGAGTTTACAACGCATTATTACAAGCAATTGTATTTTTTATGGTGACTATCAGTACAATTTATATGCTGGAACAAAACACAATGAAATTAATGCCAAATGGCACATTACTCTTGACTTTGTATTTTTTTTTCCAGAGTTATTGTAAAGTTGAGGTACGCCCCCGAACATAAGAATATTTTTACGTTAATTTTGACGTTTAGCTAATTAAGTTAACTTGCAATGTGGACAGTTTAACAAACAAGTAGAAATATCTACACAAACATTATTGAAAATATGGCCATGCCTGATTTGGAGAACAATAATCATATCAATAATGCATTAATGTGGTTAGAAAAGTTTCTGAGTCAACTTCATCTTAAAAATAGTTTTATAAAGACTGGTAATAGAAGTAAAGCAGCAGTGTTTTTGTGATAATTATAATTATTGAAACATCAAAGCTCTTTGATGGTAAACTAATAAGAAAATATGTTTTGCAAAGTGATATAAACAACACCCGGTGCCATCTGTCAGTCCAGTGGATTACCTTTGAAGTCACACCTCATAATTTAGAAAATTGAGAAAATAATTTTAGTTTGCACAGGGAGCGTGGAATTGCATGAGAAAAGGAATGCTATTATTTTATTCAAGCTGATTGCTTTGGCTCCACTGTGGCTGTAGCTGGGGGCAAAGTAGAGCCCCATACAGACATACTTTATTAGGTTGCTGTAACTCTTGAAAGGCCTTTTTATGCTTTCTTTGATTTTGTCTATTGCTTTAAAAGGGCTCTACTCTGTAATTACTGTGTAATATGAAAAGCATTATTTTAACTTTGCACTATTCCACAGGCAACACACCAATTAAAAATGCTTAATTACTGGGACTGAACAAATACAAGGAAAGAGAATTCTGGTTTAAACCCAGTTTTCACGGGTGGACGCACTAATTAATACAGTGTCTGCCACTCCTGTGGATTTTTAATATTAAAAGACGATAGGGCGGAAGGTATTTCGAGGCAAACTCCTGCCGAAGTTTTTTTTTACATGATTTGGTTCATGCTGGTGGAACTCTCCTCGAGCCCTGTGTTTAAGCGTCTCTTTTGATGTAGCAGTTCTATTTAAGAATGTGTTCGCGGTTATCAATCATGCCAGTCGCCTCTTTAAAGACTGCCTTAATCTGATTTAATTGCTCATCTAGCGCCGGTCCCCCCGCAGGCTAGAGCCGCCTTGCTCAATTACACCCAAATGCCAAGCAATCAATAAATAAGTAATGACAACAAGTTTGAGGATTAGTTGGCTCTGAGGAATCGAACTGGAAAAGATTACAAGGGGTGGGGGGCGGGGAGAAGTCACGTTAGCGACACTTTTAATGATTAAACATACACCATCTCAAAGACAGTGAGGCTGTTGACAACCTTTGCAAGTCGTTTTGGGTTAACCAGCCCTGCATTGTCTTGTTTCATAGTTACACTGTCACAAAAGCATTACAATACAGCAACACAGTTTATCCCACCTTCACTCATAAACGCAGTGCAATACAGCAACACAGTTTATCCCACCTTCACTCATTTGCACATAGCTAAATTACAATCTCTTGGCAAACTATTTAGCAATGCGCCAGGCTTTTCTGCATTTATGACACACTGTACCGAGATCTTAGCAACATGCTTCCCAAGAGAGCCGCGATTCCACAGATTTAAATGAAATGTGCATTAATATCTTTTCGCCGAAATACCACCGAGACTAAACAATGACAAAGATTCAATCATACGAAACAATGTCCTTTCAGATGTTTGGTTGTGTGGGATCGTCTCAGAGAAGAGGGCTTGAACTTTTAATAGGAGCAGATTCATCATCATTCCCCTCTCAGATACATTAATTTAGTGGCGTTTTCATTTCTAACAAATATATTTTCCAGCTGAGATGAGCTTGTCTAGTAAAACCGAATCTCATTAAAGCTTGATGTTTTTGTTTCTGTCTTCTTGAAACCTCTCGGTGTATTACCAGGAAACAGTATTGCGCTCAGAAATGTCAGTCGGTATCAATCACGCAATGCAACCCTATACTCTACTGGTTTGTTTACCGTAAGATCTGTTAATCAGTGCTTGATTACTTAATTCATGAGACATAGCTTGAGAAATAATGATTGAATTATACTGATTTTGCAATGCAGATTTCACATTGAAGCTCTCTGGCGCCGGATGTCCTTCATAACATTTGAAGGGAGTTCCCCACTGATATTTTTCTTAATTACCCTCGTCACCTTGCTTCCTGTTTTATACATAGCTCCCATAATAACACTCTGGTATAATATCCGTGACACAAGATACTATTTAGCTAACTATTTGAGCGGTCTTTCTCCGCATTTTAATTATCAACATTCTATTAATGCCATAGTCGAACCGAGTAATATTATAGTGTCTGCTCTTTACAATGTACAGAAAGAACTTTCAAAGTTCACTTATTTTCAGGCCCCGTTATTAAGAACCTATGATCATTTCATAGCTCAGCAATTGTTGTTTTCTGTATTTGCCGGATTTAAAACAAATTCTGGGTTGGAGTTCAAAGCTTCTCTGCCTCATCCTCTCCCCCAAGCAAGAAGTGCAATAATTTATAATTAGTGTTTCATAGCGTACTTCCGAACACTTGCATCGCTTTCGAAGCCAAACCCAAAAGGGGGAAATGCAGGCTCTGGCGTAAATTTTCTTTCTCTCTCTGAACTGGTTCTTTAACAAGTGAAAACCCCGTGGTACCATCAGTTAAGACTAAGTGCAGCAACACTCGAAAACACTTCGAGACAAACTGCGAGAAGGATTTTCTTTCTCTCCCTCGTCCGTATCAGAGAGATCCCTGGTGATGACTTCTGTGAAAAATTGTGGTCCTACTGCCAGCTCTTGCTGGTTCATCCCTCAGCCTCCAATTTCGCTCCACAGGTCGCACTTCTCCATGAAAGCTATTGGGCACCACCAGAGAACAGGTCGATTTGATAATACGTCTCGTTTTTGCTATTAAATACCCCGCATACACATGAATGTTCAAGCCACCGCCTTGAAGTTTAAGGTTCGAAGTTAAGATTGCAGCTGGGTTTTGAAACTTCCGTTTTCAATTAGCAGAATATTTCGCGTTCAAGTTCAGACTGTTTCAGAACATTTCTCATTCATTTGGTTGGGGTTATCTATACAGTCAACTTGAAATAGAGCAGAAGGTGACAATCACAATCGCACGGTTGCAAAAATACATTGCAATCAAGTCGTGACGACAGGATCTGCGACATTACATAAATATTTTATCTGCTCCAGCAAATCAATTGTCAATCATGACAACGCAAAACCTTTGTTAGACAACTGCATTCTCTGTAGCTTCCTTAAGCAGTATTTCAAAATTATTCCTTGCCCAGCATTTGTTGTATAAAAGTATTTGTGCATATCCTGTTCCTCAGTCTTTTCCAAATAATTGGGTTTAACGATGTTAACAGATTCACCCTCCTCCCTACGTTGTGGATGAACAATCCAACCAACTCAACATTCCATTTTCTAGTAATTTTCGTGTAGCATATTATGATTTTGATTTTATTTTATATTCTTCCAGATCAACTTATATATATATATATCAATTGGCATTAGGTTGCTGTAAAGTCAAATACAGCAGTTACAGTTGTTTAAGTGACCAGCCAATATATTCTATATCGAAAATCCACAGATTAAACAAATCTGAGGCTGCACCTTCAACCCCAAACCAAACAAGACAGAGATGCAGATAACTTTACTATTAAATAGCGTTCACTCTATTACTGTTGAATGATTACCTTTTTAAATCACGTTGTAGGAATGTGTACGTGTAATTACCCTAATTAATTACGCAGAATAAATCATCTCAATTGCTAGTGGCACAATGTTGAACACCGTCTCCTTGCCAACTAAAGGAAATGAACTTGTCTTAGTAAAATTAAAATGTTTCATTAACATTCCTTCACAGCCGACCTCCGACAATACATTATTCGTGTACTTGTCATCTGTTCCAATTCGAAAAAAAAACACTCTGACGACGTGACATTTGTAATGAAGTTTTAACCTTACTTCTTATGTAGGATAGCTGTAACAACAAATAGAGCGATCTTTAAACCATTTTTGAATTTCCGCTCTTAAAGCATAAATTCTCGGGCCAGCATTTACACAGACCAGCGATGCGATGATCTGTCGGGTGAAGGTAAAACAATACAACCAAAGGAAATCTTCCTAAATGCAATTTCTCCAGTTCAAGATCCCGGTTTAAATCAATGCGCATTAGGTGCAGTTTGCACTCGGAATGTGAAAGCTGTTCAGAACGTAAATAATACTTGTATTATTAATTATATTTCAAGAACCTGCCGCTAGCGTTGTTTTTGCTGCATTAATAATAATGAGGACGGGCAACTGGTTTTGACACAAAAAAACCTTGAAAGAAGTAGTGAGTCCTAATTGTGGAATAACGCTGTCTCCACTCTAGCCTAAATCTGGTTCTGAAACGTCTGAATTTACTGCTTCAGAGCAGGGACTAATTTCAAGTTTAAATGTCTTCTTCATAATGCTTTTTTATTCGATTTAGACAATATTAGTTGGCTACCCGATTGCTTTCACTTTACAAAAGGATGCCTTCATAGAGGCACCTTGGCATTTGATCGGGATTGGAGATTCTTTATGTCTAATCACCCCTTGAAGACATATCAGGAACCTCATGGAGCATTTGGAACCAGTTCCGTTACACTGATGTCATGAACTCAGAATCTAGTAAGTTTGAGATGGAATATGAAGAGCTCTAAAAGATATATAGACAATTATAATAAATATATCTTAAAACAAGCAGGAAAATTTAGTTCAGGTTGATTTCGGTTTTACAGTCACTTGGAGTTTCAGATGCCAACGTGCAAGGAGGTGATTTTGTTTATTTAAGTGATAAAAGGATTCTCGAGGTAATCAAGTCCAGTAGCCAACACACACGGAGTTGAAGTACGCTGACCCTGCATTGATTTAGGCGGCACGCCCATTGAGGATAGGTCGTTTCTCGATTCTTCAGAATGCTTGTGTTCAACAATGATATATTGTCACGCAGCTATCAAAAAACATCAGCGCATGCTCAGCTTTAAAAGCATTTTAATTAGCCACACCTAATTAACACTAGGTCACGTTCAGCTAAAAACGTTTTGCAAGAGGGAAGAACCCCGAGCTGAAACTTTGTTACCAGGCTGATAGAGACATGAAGAAGGAGAAATGGTGTCTTGTCACTTAGCTCTGTGAATATAGTTGCAAGATTTATTTTTAAAGGAGTAAAGCAAAGTATTAGCTGGATAGAAACGTTCTTTTTAAACGTATTTCAGCAAGCTTCTGCTCTGTCAGAGCCTTAGTGACCAGGATAGGTCAAACAGAAATGGACAATCCTTTAAAACGGTAAACGCTTTAAAAGTTAAAATGCGGCTTTTGGTAACTAGACACATTGTATACAACACACTTTTGAACATGAGTGTGAGCGCGATGAATATAAAGCACATGCGAACAACTTGATAGCTGGAGCTCAAGCACGCACAACTCATAAATCGTGAAACTGCTACTACATTAGCGCTCACAGAATCGGATGGTGAGATGTGGTAAATAACAGCAGTCTCAACAGGCAGTGCTGCCATTTCATTTCAAATAGCCAGTCACTGAAAACTCTCTGACTTCATCGAACTAATTTCGTTATTTATCTGTCAGTCTGTTTATTTATTGAGCTGATGCCACTGTCCCCGCCGCACCCCCTCCCCCGGAACCCGCCGTAGAGTTTTTTCTTGTGGCCAGGATTATTTTTTTTAGATAATTCAGCATGTTCCTGTGGAACCCCAAATGGTATTCAAAAGGGCTTTCGAAGGGTATTTCATCCCTTCAAATATCGAGTTGCCATTTGAGGTTTACCTTAGCTACTCAATTACTGGACAAGTACCTGCGAATTTTATTTCGCCTTCAGAAATAGCATCCACGGTTCACTTAAAAGTTAGTTCGTCAAATTAAAGTAAGAACACTTTTGATGCCATTTTATGTGGGATTTCAGATCTTGGATATTATCCAGATACATATAGAATCAAGTTATGTTCTTGCGTTTGGTTCGGGTTTTTTGTTTTAAACTTGATATGTTTTGTCCTGTAACACTTGTTATGAAACACTGTGATGTATCTTACTGGTTACAAAATGCAACCGGTATTGACTCACGGACATATACCGCAACGGGGATTGCATTATTTGGTTACATTCAGAAAGGTAACGAATCTATTCCAAAAACACAGCATTGGTACGATGAATAATTGATTTTATCCGAGATACATTTAAAAATAAATCTTGGAGTCTGAATTATTTTCATACTGTCATGTATTTGGTATTGAATTGAAGGCATCGACCCCTTCCCTCTCTCCTGACGCCAGAAGCCGGCCCACAGAGAATTCACTGAGGCAGAGCCTTCACATTATATCACCGTGTTGTCGTTACAGCTACCACATTGCTTTACACGATATACTTTTCTAAATTTACATGATGCAACTAGTTTGAAAATATTTTGTGACAATCCAATCCTGACTTTGTCCTTTTAACTAGTGCCAACCAGTTTGAATCGTGCATTTCACACAGTACTGAACATATATTATACAATTATCTTCCATCATTTTGGGAAAGGTTATCGCAGTTATGATCATTAAGCTTAATGTTAATTGAGAAATTCAAATCGCATGCGTTTCAGGCCCATTAAGAGACATTAATATGGCTTCTTGAATGTGTGAAGAAAATTAAATCTTTCAGCATATTTGACCAATAAATAGAATACTTTTATAAGCAAAAAATACTTTAAGTGAGTGATACTCCACAGTGGATAAAGAATCGGGGAGACATATTAGTGACGTTTACGATATATTCTTAGCACCCAGAGTAAACGGAAGTTCCCGATTTTGTAGCTGCATGAAATAGTCGTTTTAAACTGACTTTTTCTAAACGGTTTCTCTGCCAATTATTGCAGAGCCGCTTCCCAACTCTCTCAGTACTGTATATCCTGACCTTGTGACATTACATTGGAAGGAAGCAGGAACTCGAAACCCAATTGCCCAGGAGCAGGTTGAGGGCACCTTCACTGTTTAGTCAGAGCCACGGCGTGTAGCCACCATTAGAGATCACACTGAGCAGCGGAGATGCAGTCGAAACCGCATTTCAGGAACCCCAGGGAAGGCGGTGCAGGTAGTCTCCGCTCAGTCCTCAGTATCCGATTTATCACAATGTAGTGCAACCAAAATCACTTGTCAACCAACTCTGCAAAAGCCCTATCATATGCAACCTACACAAGGCGAATCCCTCTTCTGCTGAGCGGTGGTGGGGTTGGGGTCAATTTCATACGATCACGGCGACTCAGTCTTTAGTCTTCTAATGACACCATGGTACTAGCAACACGAAGCAACTAAAAACCGTATTACATTGTCCTTGACATTACCCGTGTGGTTATGTACTATTAGTGTTGTTTGAGTGTATAACCATTAAGATCAGCGCAGAACTGAAGTAAACCAAAGCAAATTAAACACTTTGACCATGAGAACCAGAGGAGAAGCTTGAAGGTCCCAGCCCAGCCAAAAGTATTCCGGATTAAAATGTGTAATAAGACCGCAGCTTTACATAACACAATGGATGTGACTGCACTTTAAACATGATTCGATGTTGACTTCAGTAGCAGGGGTTACACAGGGAGGTGAGACGTTGGTGAGCTCAGGCGAAAGGGAGACGTGTTTGACTCAATGAGACAGAAGAGGGACCGCTATGGGCTGAGTTTATAATGTCATCGCCGCCCCTGTTTGCAGTTCGGAAGTGTGTTGCAACGCGGCCTTTATTTCAATGTGACAGTTTGTTGTAAATCCGTTTATTATTACTCACACCGGAAACGCTGCTTCCGATGTCTTTTGTAAATACTTAGAACTACAGAATGAGCGGACGCTTCAGCTAGCTTGAGTACAATGTTTGCTTTCTCTCCCGGGGAGAAACTGGCCGGCCTGATCTACACATACTCCAGGAGCTGCGTCCAACACTGTCGCCCAGCTGCTCGGAAGCAGCGCACCCGGAGGACTACACATACTTTGTGGAGAGAAATAGAGTCAACAAAGCGTCCTCTTGTGGTACAGCTCAGGTTGCGGTGTGTCCGTCCACTATCGCTGGGATTTAGGAAGGACTTTACTCGTGAAACGATAAACAGTCAGCGCATTACGCAGTCTATAAAAGCCTTTTGCTAAAAAATACAAGTATTGTAAAGCAACGGCGCCTGGACTTTCAGAGATGTGCGTTCACATCCTTCGCTGCTGTTGGTTTGCAAGCGGTCCTCGTCATCTTCCATTTGGAAACGCTACAAGAAATCGCGCTGATACTTTGCAGATTTTGTTTTTAAAATTGGGAACAATCACCTTTAAAATATCATGACATGGGAATTTGTGACATACCGTAATTCATTAGAGAAATGCTGTCACTTTCTCTAGAACCCAGAGTTTCGTTTGATGACGGTATAAATTCAGACTAGTTGCAAGTGTGGATCACATATTTGTATCGGATAATGTTCATCTGTATTCTATTGAGTTTCAGATTACAGTATGTCCCCCTTTCAGACTCCCGGAGCCTTTTCATTAAACTATAGATCAAGTCAGCAAGAGTAAAGTGGCTGTGTATCAGGTGAGTCAACCTCAATCTAACAGGTAAGACGATTTGACGAGAAGACTGTGATTCCACTCTGTTCCTCGTTTTTATACATAACATATTGGGATTTGACTCCACAGTTGAACTGTCGACGTTCTCACATTAACCAGCCAGGATAATATAAAAACAGCCTCAAACCTGGTAACTACTGGCATTCATAACGCTTGTTTACTTATTTATGACTGATATTTATTTTGAAACAGAAATTCTTTAAATTCAATTTGAAGTCACCAAAGTGCACATTTGAATTGGAAACTGTGCTTTGTTGAATAAACGAGGGAGCACAATTAATGTGATTCTCATAGTAACCATTTCTATCGATCACTTCGGATCTCCCACACCATCATGTTACAATCCTTGACTCTTCTTATAACTTAGAGTGTCAGGTGGAAGTTGACATCCTTCATTCCTTCTTTGTGCTTTTATATTATATAAGGATGTAATTAGCCTATCTCCTTTCACTATACCACACTCACTGCTTCACATTAGCTTTGTAACCAGTTTTTATCTTTTATATATAGAAACTTCTACTGTTCTTGAGGATATTGATGAGAGATTTAGGTCACTATTCATGTTATAATGTGGACAACATCAAAGGCAAATTTTCAGTTTAACATTTACTCCCTTCTCTGAAAACGAGGCTTCTTGCTGGGATACAGCCCACAGGTACCAATCATCCTCCAGTGTTTCACCCACATAGTCATGCTTCACTTGCCTGCTTAGTTAGTAATTGCAGCAACATATTCCACTATGGAGTTCACCACTGTTAAACAAAGCCTTCCTGAAATGTAACATCTCCATAGCTAAGTTGTAAAGATCTTCCAGCTTTTACCAAGGACTAAGGAGAATATTCAAAGTACGGAGCCCAGCTGTTTGTGTCTTTGCTATCCATGAGCCATTAAGCCCAAATGTAAAACTCTCATTTCTGGTTCCAAAATAAAACCTTAAATGTTAGTACCGCTGGTCCATAAAACTTAGTATTTCATTGAATGACTCCCTTATACATAGGACATTTGATGATAGGGTCATTTGTAATATCTTTTAAAGAAGATATTAGAAATGATCCTACCATTCAGCCATCTATGTTGTAACCTTGCCAATCTGGAAATGTTTGAAAGCAGTTGTCTGGAAATTCTTTGAGCAGAATCACCTCTTGCCTCAATGTTGTGCCAATATTTTAGGGAGAACAGTATTTTGGGAGAGTAAACATGGAAGTTGCAGTATTTAGATAAGTAAAATAATTGTTATTTCCACTATATAATTTTCAAACACTTTTAGAATTCAGTAAAACATTTATGTCTATGATTTTTTGGACTTACACATTTGTGGTTAGGCATTGTCCTGAAATTCTGTAATTCAGAAAAATCAATAATCCAGAAATGACTTGGTCTTAAGTATTCTGGACTTGAAAGGTTGCAATGCACTTATGATTTTTTTGGTAGCTCCTCACCTCATTTCACTTCTTTGCTTTCCTGTTGATGATAGAATTTCACAAAGCAGAATGAACCCAATTAGCCCATGTTTTTATCAGTCCTTAATTTGACAATGCAAAATTAGTCTGACTACTTTTACATTTTTCTTAAATCCCAGGTATAAACTTTCTCTTTAAATACTTTTTCAATTTCCCCCTAAATGATGTATTTATATCACCCTCAATCATTACCAAGTGTAAAGCATCCAATGTTTCAAGTACACATTTTCTGCAGAGGGTTTTCCTTGCCTCTTCCCTCAGTCTGTTAGTGACAGTTTAAAATTGATGTACTGAGGTGAGGAGGAATTTTTTCTTACTAAGGATTGTGAGTCTTTGGAACTCTTTGCCACAGAGAGCTGCGGGGGCAGAGTGCTTGTGTGTATATAAGGCTGAGATAGCTTCTTGATCAGTAGGGGAGTCAATGGTTATGGGGAAAGGGCAGGAAAGTGATTATGAGGCATTTCAGATCAGCCATGATCCTATTAAAAGGCAGAGCAGTATCAAAAATCCAAATGGCTCTTTCTCCTATCTCTTGTGGTCTTATGGTCACAGACTGTCTAACCAAAGGAAAAAAATGTTTTCCAATAGTCATTTGAAACTTTCATAGCATGACTAGAATCCTCTTAGCTTTTCCTACTCCATTACAAATAGTACCACTGTCAACAGCTTCTCATTGGGAGAAAGTGAGGACTGCAGATGCTGGAGATCAGAGTCGAGAGTGTAATGCTGGAAAAGGACAGCCAGTCAGGCAGCATCCAAGGAGCAGGAGAATCAATGTTTCGGGCATAAGCTCTTCGTCAGGAATCCTAATGAAGAGCTTATGCCTGAAACATCAATTCTCCTGCTCCTCGGATGCTGCCTGACTGGCTGTGCTTTTCCAACAACTTCTCATTGCTGTAATCATAGTGAGCCAAATTAATATTTTCAAATCAACCTTTCTAGATGCATTATGACGTACCTCTGGAGCAGGTGATTCTTGAACTTGTACCTTCTTCTTCAGAGATGGGAACACTATCGCCTTGCCACAAAAGCCGTGAACCAAAAATGTATGCTTTATGGCATCTATGGCTTATATTCTAATTGGATAGGCAGGATGCTGGAAGAACACAGCAAGCTAGGCAGCATCTGGACGTGGAGAAGTCGACATTTCGGGAATAACCCTTCGACAGTCCTGAAGAAGGGCTACACCGAAACATCAACTTCTCCACCTCCTGATGCTACCTGGCTTGCTGTGTTCTTCCAGCATCCTGCCTGTCTACCTTGGATTCCAGCATCTGCAGTTATTTTTGTCACTATATTCTAATTAGGCATTCAAACCTGCATATGGCCAGTTCAATGTTTTCAATAAATATATCATTACATGTGTTCATCTAATCTATGCCCCTATTTATAGAATTCCAAATACTTTCTTTTTAAATGTTTTTTTTCTATCATCTCATGCACCTTGTAAAGAGATGTATATTAAAATTCCAGGTCTCCTTGTTCATCCATGCAGTTAAGGGTTTGCATTTAGTATATATTCTCATCTCTCATTTTTTTTCATGTAAAACAGAATATTCCACTATAAACACATTAAATTGGGTCTGCAGAATATTTATCTATTTAATAAACCAGGTATTGGACCTTTTTCAGTTCTTCTGATTGACTGTAAATGTGTGTCATCAACAAATTTTGAATCTCTCGCACACAAACCCAGAGCAAAATAAATCTATGTGCACTATTGCCAATTCTTCTCTAATTCAAATGGCACACATTTATGCTAACTCTCTGTCTGCTATTATCAAGCAATATGATATCATTGTTGATCCTTTCCTTGTAGAATCTACTTCATTTTTTTGAGCAAACTTCATGAATCTCTGCTGAAACTCAGTATGCACTTCATATATTGTATTTTGTTTATCAATTCTCTTTGATAAACTCATTGCAAATGGATTAAATCTAACATGTCTTGAACAGATCTATGCCAGCTGTCCTTGACTAACATTTGCATTTCTAAATGCTCACCAATTTTATCTTAAATTATAGATTTTAGCCACAGCTAACATTTGACGAACTGGTTTATATTACTGCATTAACAGTACCAGGATGGAAGAACTGAATGTTTTCATTTTACAGTGCCGAGGAGATTAACAAATTAAATACTTAATGCTAAAATTTAAACTAATTCATTTTAGCCATTAAGGTAGTAACGTTACTGGCAATATTATAATATTGGAAATTTAAAACTATGTTTTCTCATTACCAGTTCACTTGTGGCAATACAATTTCTGGCTATGGTTGGCTTCAAACAAAAGTTATAGCTAGGAACCTTTGGTACTCCAGTAGCTCATTGCAAATGATTTAACAATGTCCAGTTGATATATCACATAAGGAAAAATATTAAGTTTGTAAAGGCTGTCACGTCAAAATGTCAATACTCTGTGAAGGGTTTAGAGTGATAGTCATACAGACCCTTCAGCCTGACTCGTTCATGCCGACCAGATACCCTAACCTAATCTAGACCTATTTGCCAGCACCTGGCTCATATCCTTCTAAATCTTCCTATTCATATACACTTCCAGATGCCTGTTAAATGTTGTAATTGTACCAGCCTCCACCACTTCCTCCGGCAGCTCATTCCATACATACACCACCCTCTGCACAAAAAAGTTATCCCTTGGGTCCCTTTTAAACATTTTTCTTCTCACCATAAACCTCTGCCATCCAGTTCTGGACTCCCCCACCCCAGAGATAAGGTCTTGTCTATTTATCCTATCTATGCCCCTCATTACTTTATAAACCTCTATAAGGTCACCCCTCAGCCTCTGACGCTCCAGGGAAAACAACCCCAGCCTATTCTGCCTCTCCCTATTGCTCAAATTCTCCAACCCTGGCAACACCCTTGTAAATCATTTCTGAACCTTTTCAAGTTTCACAACGTCCTTCTGATAGGAGGTTTTCATGATAATTTTTTTTCAATGGTTAGTTATTATTTAAGCAGTAACAATGCTACTTGCTGAATTTTCATTTAATTTCCACTTGTGTAAACATAAACAAAAGCAGATTTCTTTGTAAAGTGCATTTTATAGAATTGTAAATTCTCAAAGTATTTTATATTTTCAAAAAAAAACAGAACAGAGGAAGATTCAGCCTATGATTTTTTTCCTGACAAATTTAATTTCAATTCCAATTCATTATTTTAGTACATTCCTGAAGAAGGGCTTATGCCCGAAACGTCGATTCTCCTGTTTCTTGGATGCTGCCTGACCTGCTGCGCTTTTCCAGCAACACATTTTCAGCTCTGATCTCCAGCATCTGCAGTCCTCACCTTCTCCTCGATTATTTTAGTACAACTCCATTATTCCAAAATTTTATGTACTCAAAATTGAGATAACTTGATTTAAAATGCTTTTCAAATTTATATGATCATGAAAAAACTGCTAAAATGTTGCATTAGTTGTTACAAACACATGCCTGGATGAGTGCAGCTCCAGCAACACTGAATAAGCTTGACACCATCCAGGACAAAGCAGCCTGCTTGATTGGCATTACATCCATAACCATCCACTCCCTCCATCACTAACACTCAATAGCAGTAGTTGTACTATCTGCAAGATGCACTGTAGAAATTCTCCAAAGATCCTCAGACAGCATCTTCCAAATCCACAACCACTTTCATCTGGAAGGACATGGGCAGCAGATACATGGGAATACCACTGAGTTCAAGCTCCCCTCCAAACCACTCACCATCCTGACTTGGAAATATATTGCCATTCTTTCACTGTTGCTGGATCAAAATCTTAGAATTCCCTCCCTAATGGAGTTGTGGATCAACCTAGAGCAGGTGGAAAGTAGTGGTTCAAGAAGGCAGCTCTGCACCACCTTCTCAAGAGCAACTAGGGATGGGCAATAAATACTGACCAGCCAGCAACACCCACATCCCACAAATGAATTTTTAAAAAATATATACAAACATATGAATTAGGTGTAGGAGTAGGTCACTTGGCCCCTTAAATCCGTTCTACCATTCAATAGGATCATGACTGATTTTATTATGCCACATCCTTGCCATACCCATGCCACATCCCCTTATAACCTTTATCTCCTTGCTTTTCATTAGTTATTTTTCTATCTCTATCTTTAAAATGTTGAAAGACTCTCCTTCCACTGATTTTTGAAGGAAACAGCTCCAAAGATTCACAATACATCTCCATATCTCTATTTTAATGAGATACCTCTTATATGAAGCAGTGGCCTCTGGATGTAGGGCTTGCTCACTGAGCTTGAAGGTTCATTTCCAGATGTTTCGTCACTCTACTAGGTAAACTCTTCAGTGGGCCTCAGGCGAAGCACTGCTGAAATTCCTGCTTTCTATTTATATGTTTGGATTTCTTTGGGTTGGTGGTGTCATTTCCTGTGGTGATGTTATTCCCTGTGGTGAAGTCATTTCCTGTTCCATTTCTCAGGGGGTTGTAGATCGGGACTAACTCAATGTGGTGTCTTTTTCTCGATTCTCCAACGCAAGGAAAATCCTTTCCATATCCATTCTGTCAAGACCTCTCAGTCACAGCAACAAAGTTTTGTTTTCTTTGGAAATTGGTAAATTTAAAGATCTACTAATCTCAGTAAAGTACAAACAATGCATGGGAAATAGTAAGAAGATTAACTCAATTGTTGTATTAGTGTCATTTGCAAATAGCCTACATTGAAGCAGGCAGACTGTGCCTATCCAGTGTAAAAGTTGAGGATGAGCTCAATTGCAACTGGCCAGCTCGTTCCATAATTATATATTGGCAACTTGACTTTTAGTTAACCTGAAAAGGGATTTCTACCTCAATTTGAGAGGCAATCCAGAGCTGCTGGTCAAACTCCTGCTGGCACCTTATTCCGGTAGCACCAGTGGAAGGATAGGCTATTACTTAGACAACAACAAGTGCCTTGAAGAAGCGAAAGCAGGAGAATGGAGCAAGGTGAATCCAAGGTTTCACAACAGCCAAGCTGCTAGACCCAGGGAAGTCACCTCACTTTCACAACAGGATGTTCTCATAAATAGATAGTCAATCCTATTTAAATAGTTTGTTAATAAAAGTAAACAAATTCAATATTGACTCAGCATAATAAAGATCATAGGTAATTTGATGTTGTATCTTAATTATCCCACAGTCAATACAGTTACGAATTTCTATTTTCCTTATGTTCAAATTTTACAATCATAAATAAATAATGTAACATAGTTCTTCCAAATGTACAATCCTTTATTACCTTTAAAATAATCCATACAATTTTACCATTATAAATTGCTTTGTTGCACTGCATGCACAAAAAATGTTATGTACACAATAGAAAAAGCAGTTCAGTTGCAATTTGTGGCACTAATTGAAAGAGGAATTTTGTCCAGGACACAAGGGGAAATCATTTACATTTCTTCAAATGATGTATTAGAATCTTTAATGTCCATTGGAAATAATGAAATAGCATGGCCATTGCATCAATTCATTACCAATTCCAATGGATTGTAAATTAGGTGAGAAAGACTACCTTCATTCATCTTTTGGAGATGCCGGTGTTGGACAGGGGTGTACAAAGTTAAAAATCACACGACACCAGATTATAGTCCAACAGGTTTAATTGGAAGCACACTAGCTTTCGGAGCGACACTCCTTCATCAGATGGTAGTGGAGGGCTCAATCCTAACACACAGAATTTATAGCAAAAATTTACAGTGTGAATACAACTGAAATTATACATTGAAAAATTGATTGTCTGTTGAGTCTTTCATCTGTTAGAATATAGTGATAGTTTCACTTCTTTCATGTGTAAATCACAAAACCTTTTTTTAAAAAAGTTGCATTCTCGGGTTAGCTGTTAACAATGTTGATAGCTAGACAATATGTTGAAGGTGTTGGCCCCCTGTGTTCTCTGTCTATGCCATGATATTTAGATTGATTCTAATCTAAAAAGTGAGGTAATGGAGTTTTACATAAATTCATGCATTTTTTGAGCTCAGAGTTCTACATGAATGCATGCAGTTTTTGAGCAAAGTACAATGTAATCCTGCAAGTACAAATTCACCCCACAAAATATATGTGTGCACGTGGGTCTTTGTCTTGTGTGTGTGTGTGTGTGTGTGTGTGTAGTGAGTGCAGAGTGTCTTAAGTCTGTGAGGGGGTGCATGTGCGAGTGTGGGAGTGTGTGTGTCTGTAAGGGAGTGTGTGGGTGTCTGTGTGCATGTCTGTGTGTATGTGTGTCTGTGTGTATGTGTGTATAGGAGTGCCTGTGTGTATGTGAGAGTGTGTGTGTGTAGGAGTATCTGTATGTGTGTATAGTGCAATGGTGGTCACCTGTAATGTGACATGAACCCATAGTTCGGTACCCATAGGGAGGGCCTCAACCAGGACCTTGCACTCACTAAACACACACACATACACTTTCTCACACTCACAACCCCCACCCCAGACAGACACACACACATAGACAGACAAAGACCCACATGCACACATATATTTTGTGGGGTGAATTTGTACCGGCAGGGTTACATTGTACTTTGCTCAAAAACTGCATGCATTCATGTAGAACTCCATTATCTCACTTTCTAGATTAGAATCAATCTAAACATCATGGCATAGACAGAGAACACAGGGGAGCCAACATGTATGATTTTTAACTTCATTCACCTTGGAATTGTAGCCTAGACTATGAAATTCAATCTGATACCATCTGATCTTGAAGCAAAGTTGTTTCTAATTGAGTGAAACTACATACAGTAACTGTTTTGCTAATAAAGTATGAGTTAAACAGGACTGGATATTACTTGTATGAATTCTGTTCATGTCAATATTGAACAGAGAACAAAATGATTTTTTTTCTCTTGTTCATTTCCTGGGGAGCCTTGTCCAGTGGGAAAACACACACTGGGTATTTGTACAATGCAACCCTTTATATCCATCCATCAAATTTGGGCTGCACCCGTGCAATGTTTTGATATGTTCTGCTGGTAGGAGAAGCGCTACACTGAGAATGTCCAAACAAAAAAACTTCTCATAAATACAGAATCACAGAGAATTGCAGAATTGTTATGATGCAGAAGACCATTTGAGCCATTGTATCTGAATTAACTTTTGAAATGACAATCATTATTAAGTGCCAAACTCCTGTTTTTACCCATTCCCCTGCACGTTATTTCTATCCAAATAATCATAATTGAATACCTCAATTGAATTGCCTCCTCCACAGTTCCAGGTGGTGCATTCCATACCTTACTCATATTACCCTACCTTCTTTTGCCAATCACTTTAAAACTATGCCTCTCCTTTCTTGTTTCTTATATGAGCAGGAGCAGTCTCTCCCTATCTACTCTACGAAACCTGCTTGTGATTTTGTACACCCCCAACAAATAACTTCTCAGCCTTCTTCTTTACAAAGAGTAGAGTTCCAACTTCTTCAATCTATCTTCATAATTGAAGTTTCCCTACCTGGAATACATGATGAAGTTTCCCTTTCCTGGAATACATGATAAAGTTAGTGATGAAAAGAAAACCTGATAGCTGAATAAGTTTCATTTGGAATCGATGGGTAATTCAAGAATGACTTTGCATTCATACCATTTACTGCATATGCTATAAATGTGGTGTGGTGCAGTGGTATGGCTTTCTGCATTATTGGTGGTTCAAGGGTCACTGAGTATAAAATTCATTTTGGGCAGTAATGCAAAACAAACACCAAAAGATTGGCCGTCTTTTTTATACTCCAAAAGATTGTCTTGTTCAGGACAGATTTCACCCCCAATATCACTTAAATGGCAATGATTCAAAACAGACTGAAGGTCATTTAAAAACTTTGACCTGTCAGACCTAGGATTTGTGTACTTCATGAAAAAGCACCTTTGCTACATCAGAGGTATTCATAGTTGAGTTATTCACATTATAGAACTTTTACAGAACTTTAGCAAGTGTCCTCTCATAGGGCTCCTGAAATTCCTTGCTGAGGATATTTCTGTAACTTACCTTTTCTTGTTTTTCACTTTTCCCAATCAATTATTTCCCTTACTCTCATTCCCGAAGGATCTCTCATTCAAAAAGCTATTGTTCATCTATGAACCCAGAGAATACCAATATTTGATTCAACATTCAGAACTAGACGTGGATGTGACCTTCCATATTTGGAATGGAAAACTCTGACTTTTGAGTTGGCTATTTTTCAAACATAATCTGGTAACAAAATATCTTATATTGAAAATAATGTCTTTCCAAGGAATGGAAACTGTAACAATTTATTTTCCTACTAACTGCTGAGATTCTAGTGTTAATTGTAACCATTCCCTTACCATTTTGCTATAATCAGCTAACAGAGCACAGCCCAGAAAACTGATGTGTAACCTTTGTGGTTTGTATAGATCAGACCCACATGACAGTGCAATGAGGAAAATAAAGCGAGTGAAAAGGGAAAGAATGGTCAACAATTTTAACACAAATGCAGCTTCTTGTACCGTAGCTTTTTACAACAGCTTGGATAAAAACAGATTTACACTGGTTATCCTGAAGAAGGGCTCATGCCCGAAACGTCGATTCTCCTGCTCCTTGGATGCTGCCTGACCTGCTGCGCTTTTCCAGCAACACATTTTCAGCGCTATCCTTGTATTGATATCATGTGTAACAAAACTGTTAAGAAAAAAACTACCTCATTTAAACTAATGCTACTTGAGTCAGGTTAGCACAAATGGTAATGTACGGACTTTTGCTTCTGGCAAAATGAAAAAAAAAATGATTGAACAGTAATGTTATAGATCCATGTAGCTGGCATGTTTGGAGAAGTGCAATGGTACATACTGTATTACTGTACTTGCTATCGTCATGTGAGCTGTGCCTCTACTGTAACTTGCTTTCATTTTAGTTTGTGGGAGCCAATAAACAGATTATTTGAAACATGTGTTCAGAACTGCACCCAAGTATTAAGCTACAAAGAAGTGAAGCATCTCTAAAAAGGTATCTGCAGGGAGATGTCATATGATGTGTGATGAAATTATGGCTTCAAGGGGTATATTTTGTCCTTTATTTATGATGAGAAGTTGAAAGAGAGGTGATAATGGTCTACTCAGAGCCAATAAACAGTTTGTGAGGCTTTTGGTTTTTCTCACAAACATAACAATAGAAACAGCCTGAACCAGAATTTTTAGCTTTAGCTTTTTAGTTGTAGTTGCTGCTGGAATCCTGAAGCTGATTTTCCTCTCTCTGTTTCAGCTAAAAGCTGAGTGTTTTCTCCCTGCTGTTGGAATTACATATGAGATAATCTATTTGTCTGAATTTGTGTTTGCCAAGGATATGTTTATGGGCGGTCACTTTATTGGAACAATTATTGTTTGGTAATTAAATAACCTATCATTGTGTCACATTTTCCAAATAGTGCTAAGTTATTCCAATTCTTTCATTTGTTGTATTTTACCTATAGTGTATGAATAAACTGTGTTTTGCTTCAAGACTTCTAGCTTGACCAATCAAATTGTGCATGGAATGCAACACCTAGCACTTGCTTTTCAAATAAGAAAAAGTTAGGGTGTGGGCTATCTTAATGTGTTTTGATGGGGTTTGGTCTGGTCCATTGCAGATCATTCTGATGGCTCACTCCACACGAATGTTAAACTTCAGCTGATGGTACTGCTGGACAAGTCAGATCCCAGAATGATATCTAGCCTGAGAGATTTTTCTAAAAATAGCATTTAGCTAATGTGGGTGGTTATTCACTGAATAGTCACATGAGTGTGTTGCGTTCCTTTAACAACAAATCAAGTTTATTTCAAAAATATTACAAATTAAATCAAATAAGTTATCCAGATATACAACAGAAAAAAAATTCTCAAAACATCCAGCAAAACAATATTTCAATATACTCCCCACAGCATCTTTTTATATTGATTAAGATCCAGAGAATTTGTCCTTTCATATCAAATGTTAATGTTTAAATATACCTCCCACTTCGATCCTGTTACCATGGAGTCTTCTTAATGAATGCTCACAAAACAGGGACTTTAGACTTTCTCAGTTTCTAGTAATCTATAGATTTATAACTAAATACTCTTGGCTTGGAAGTTTTGTGAACTAAACTTTTACATCAAGATGAATATGCTTTCCCTGAATGATGTAAAAACAATGACTGCAGTTGCTGGAAACCAGATTCTGGATTAGTGGTGCTGGAAGAGCACAGCAGTTCAGGCAGCATCCAAGGAGCAGCGAAATCGACATTTCGGGCAAAATTTCATCAGGAATACAGGCAGAGAGCCTGAAGGGTGGAGAGATAAGTGAGATTATTGGTGGTGGGAGTGGGGAGAAAGTAGCATAGAGTACAATAGGTGAGTGGGGGAGGGGATGAAGATGATAGGTCGGGAGCCGGGGGGGGAGGAGGGTGGAGTGGATAGGTGGAAAAGAAGATAAGCAGGTAGGACAAGTCATGGGGACAGTGCTGAGCTGGA
>NC_057723.1:55235576-55252472 GCF_004010195.1 Chiloscyllium plagiosum | reverse complement strand
TCAGCGATGATGTGAAGGGCGGAAGTGATGTCACGTGTGATGCATGAGGAATTGTGAGGGGTGGAAGTGGTTGTGGGAGTGGCAGAGAGAAATTTATTTTGCATCTGACCCAGTCTTGTCTCCTCTGAACTGTCCAAAAACATTTAAATCTCTGTGTTTTCAAAGTTAGTATCGATCCTTGATTATCCTGACCCCAAAACAAGTTAATGGCCCTCACTGTTTACTTTACCTTTCATAAAGCATCACAGTAAAAACAAACTTCTAACAACAATTAAGAGGATCTCCACTGCATGACACATACTGGATTAACTCACTGTCTGGAAAGTTTCGGAAAGACTGTCTTAGAAAATTATTTTTAAAAATCTTTGAGCAAAGTAACCAACTCCATATGCTACTAATTTAAACTCATAACTCTAAACATGATGTAAATACACACATATATAATGTATAATACCACTTCTACAACAACACTTCAATGGCTGGCATCATCAGGCCAAAAGATGAATTGTGATTTGATACTGCTGAACGCATAAGGAAACCAAAAGAGAAATGCTGGAAAATCTCAGCAGGTCAGGCAGCATCTGTAAGGAGAGAAAAGAGCTGATGTTTCAAGTCTAACTGACCCTTTGTCAAAGCTGAAACCATCAGTGAATATGAAATGTGCAACACTGGCATTTTGTGCAAAATTATGAGCCTTATAGGCCTGTGTGAACTGGTTTATGATGACCCAAAATGAAGACCTTGAAGGTAAGATTGAAGCTGTATGATGGAATGATACCCATCCCAAGAGGCCAAAAGTATTTGAGAACCCAATGCAGAGGGAGGATTGAAAGTCTGGGTTTCTAGAGAGTAGATGTTAGCAAAATGACTCATGTGAGCTGAAGCAAGTCTATAGCTCGGACCAGCAATCCCAAACATGCCAAAAGAGATTTGCAGTGTTCCACAGACCAGTAAGCCTTGGATGACTGAAGAATGACTCCTGGAAGATTACAAGAATGTTCTTACTGTCTTACGTAACTTCCTAGCGAATGTTGTTTCAAAGTAATCGAGAATGTGTGACCAACACATCAACTGCTGAGGAGAATTCCAGTTGCCCTCAAGCTCCCACTGAAAATGAAGATAGAGGAATCAGTGGCCCCACTGACATGGGAGATCCTTAAAGATGGCAAATGAGACAAGAAGGATGAGAAATCACTCTGTGAAACTAGAAACTGAAGATAAGAAAGTGAAATCGAAATCATCACAGTGTAATGTGAAAGTGCAGGTCAACAGGAGACTATGTGTGATAACGTAAAATGAACAAACCTGGAAGAAGCTGAAGAGCCTGAAATGAAATAAATAGGTTCCGACTGTGAGCAAAAGGAATCATCCAGATGCTGACAAGCTAAGCGTGTAGGAAGCATGCAGTGATCAAGAAGCAGTGCAACGATTTGTTGGATTCGCGAACTATCGAGCAAAGTTCTTGTCTAAATTGTCATCATACTGTAAACCTCTCCACAAACTCCGTGCAAAAGAAATTATTGGGGCACAGAACAAAAAAAAAGCTTTCATTTCAGCAAAAAGAAACAGCTCAGCATTCTCTGGACATCATCAAACCAGCAGAGACATTGACTTAGAAAGACAGTATCTTGCACTGATCGAGCACGGTCCGTAGGAACAAAAACTCCTCAGGGAATGAACATCAGCACAGGAACAAACTAATACTAGATAAACTCACAACAACATTTTCCATGTCACTAAAAAAAAGATGAACTGCAAGTTGGACAGGCTACAATTATCCCAGATTTGGACATGAATCAAATGTTTTTCATTATTGATCATGTATGTTGGATAACTTGTAACTTCAAATGCTAGTGCATACAAAAGTGTTTTTTTGCCGGTTTTCATTTTATGAAAAGAGAGATGTTTGGAGAAGTGCATCATACATAGAATAATATCCGGCTTGCCATAGTCCTGTGAATTTTTCCTTTGCTGTAACTTGCTTTAATTTTAGTGGCAGCTATCAAACACATTACTTAAAACAATACGAAAGTATGCAGTGTATATTGCTTTTCTGTTATTGTGCATTTCACATGCATCGAATCCAATGCTGTCCTTAGTCACAGAGTTCGCAAACCTAACTTTTTTTCTTTAAAGGCATAAAATGAGGATGGGACACACAAAAGGATGGTGATGGCCTAGTGGTATTATCACTGGACTGTTAGTCCAGAGATACAGGTAATAGTCTGGGCACCTGAATTCCAATCTGACCATGGCAGATGGTGAACAAAAAACATGACAGTGTAGGAACAGGCCCTCAAAGCCTGCACTGATCCAGATCCTCTATCGAAACCTGTCACCTATTTTCTAAGGATCTGTATCCCTCTGCTCCCTGCCCATTCATACATCTTGAACAATGCTATCGTGCCTGCCTCTACCAACTCCATTGGCAACGCATTCCTGGCCCCCAACACCTTCTATGTAAAGAACTTTCCATGCATAACTCTCTGAAACCTTTCCCCGTCACCTTGACCACATGATCCCTAGTAATTGAGTCCCCATCAGGGAAAAAGCTTCTTGCTATCCATCCTGTCTATACCTCTCATGATTTTGTAGACCTCAGTCAGGTCCCTCCTTAATCTCCATTTTGCTAATGAAAACAGTCCTAATCTACTCAACCTCTCTTCATAGCTAGCACTCTCCATACCTGGCAACATCCTCATGAACCTCCTCTGCACCTTTTCCAAAGCATCCACATGCTTTTTGGTAATGTGACGATGAGAACTGTATGCAGTATTCCAAATGTGGCCGAACCAAAGTCCTATACAACTGTAACATGACCTGCCAAATCTTGTATTCAATACCCTGTCCGATGAAGGAAAGCATGCCTTATGCCTTCTTGACCACTACTGACCTGCATTGCCACCTTCAGGGTACAATGGATCTGAACACCCAGATCTCTCTGTATATCAATTTCCTCAGGATTTTTCCATTTACTATATAGTTCACTCTTGAATTGGATCTCCCAAAATGCAACACTTCGCATTTGCCCAGATTGAACTCCATCCGCCATTTCTCTGCCCAACTCTCCAATCTATCTATATTCTGCTGCATTCTCTGACAGTCCCCTTTACTCTCTGCTACTCCACCAATCTTAGTGTTATCTGCAAACTTGCCAGTCAGTACACCTGTACATTCCTCCAGATAATTTATGTATATCACAAACAACAGTGGTCCCAGCACGGATCCTTGTGGAACACCACTGGTCACAGTTCTCCCTCTTGAGAAACTCCCTTCCATTACTACTCTCTGTCTCCTGCTGCCCAGCCAGTTCTCTATCCATCTAGCTAGTACATACTGGACCCCATCCAACTCCACTTTCACCATCAGCCTACCATGGGGATCCTTAACTTCAGTAAGGCGTTACTCAAGTCCATGTATATGACAACCACAGCCCTTTCCTCATCAATCAACTTTGTCACTTCCTCAAAGAGTTCTATTAAGTTGGTAAGACATGACCTTCCCTGCACAAAATCATGTTATTGATATTGATAAGCCCATTTTCTTCCAAATGTAAATAGATGCTATCCCAAAGTATCTTCTCTAGGAGCTTCCCTATCACTGACATCAGGCTCAGTTGCCTCGACCTTACGTATGCTTCCTTTTTCCTCTTAACTAGTCTCACAATTTCACCTGTCATCCATAGTTCCCTAACCTTGCCATTTCTATCCCTCATTTTCACAGGGATATGTCTGTCCTGCACTCTAGCCAACCTCTCACATATCAAATATGGATTTGCATTCAAACAGTTGCTCCCAATCCACATTCCCCAGCTCCTGCCGAATTTTGCTATAGCTGGCCTTCCCCCAATTTAGCACTCTTCCTTTAGGACCACTTTCGTCTTTGTCCATGAGTATTCTAAAACTGACAGAATTGTGATCACTATTCCCAAAGTAATCCCCTACTGAAACTTCAACCACCTGGCTGGGCCTATTACCCAATACCAGGTCCAATATGGCCCCTTCTCGAGTTGGGCTACCAACATACTGCTCTATAAAGCCCTCCCGGATGTTCCTTACAAACTCTGCTCCATCTAGACCTCTAACACTGAGTGAATCACAGTCAATGCTAGGAGAATTAAATCTCCTATCACTACCACCCTGTTGCTCCTACATCTTTCCATAATTTGTTTACATATTTGTACCTCTATCTCATACTCGCTGTTGGGAGGCCTGTAGTACAGCCCCAATATTGTTATCGCATCCTTCCTATTTCTGAGCTCTGCCCATGTTGCCTCACTGCTCGTGACCTCTATCGTGCCTTACTTCAGCACAGCTGTGATATCATCTGACCAGTAATGCAACTCCTCCACTCCTTTTACCTTCTACTCTATCCTGCCTGAAGCATCAATATCCTGGGATATTTAGTTACCAATCATGCCCTATCCTCAATCAAGTCTCAGTAATAGCAATAACATCATACTCCCAGGTACTAATCCAAGCCCTAAGTTCATCTGCTTTACCTACTATACTTCTAGCATTAAAATAAATGTACCTCAGATCACTTGTCCCTTTGTATTTATTATCTGCTCCCTGCCTACTCCTTCCTTTAGTCACACTGACTTCATTATCTAGTTCCTTACCGGCTTTAGTTACTAGCTCCTTATTGTCCACTAACTTCTCATTTGGTTCCCATTGTTCTGCCACATTAGTCTAAACCCTTCCCAACAGTGTGAGCAAAAGTACCCCCAAGGTTCCAGTCTGGCCCAGGTGTAGACCGTTCAATTTGTAACAGCCCCACTTCCCCCAGAACTGGTCCCAATGTCCCAAAAATCTGAACCCCTCCTTCCTGCACTCCTCTCTCAAGCCACACATTCATCCTGCATATTTTTTCATTTCTACTCTGACTAGCATGTGGCACTGGTAGCAATCCTGAGATTGCGACCTCTGAGGTCTTACTTTTTAACTTGGCTCCTAACTCCCTAAATTCTGCTTGTAGGACTTCATACCGTTTTTTACCTGTATCACTGGTGCTGATATGCAACATGACAGCTGGCTGTTCAGCCTCTCCCTTCAGAATGTTCGGCAGCTGATCTGAGACATCCCTGACCTGTGCAGCTGGAAGGCAACATACCATATGCGAGTCTTGTTTTTGACTACAGAACTGCCTATCTACTCCCCTTACAATTGAATCCCCTATGTCTATAGCCCTTCCACTCTTTTTCCTGCCCTTCTGTACAGCAGAGCTAGGCACGGTATCATGAACCTGGCTACTGCTGCCCTCCCCTGATGAGCCATCTCCCCCAACACTATCCAAAACAGTATACCTGTATTGGAGGGAGATGACCACAGGGGACACCTGCACTACCTTCCTGCTCTTTCTCTGCCTTTTGGTCACCCATTCCCTTTCTCCCTCTGCAATCCTAATCTACAATGTGACCAATTCGCAGAACATGCTGTCCACAACCTCCTCAGCATCGTGTATGCTCCAAGGTGAGTCTGTCTGCAGCTCCAGAACAGTCATGTGGTCTAACAAAAGCTGCAGCTGGACACACTTCCTGCATGTGAAGGAGTCAGAAACATCATCCGCGTCCCTGAGCTTCTACATTGATGCAAGAGGAGCATAACACAGGTCTGCGATCTCCTGCCATTTTTAATCTTAAGCTTAACTTAGTCCAACTATAATATCAAATAAAAGATAAATGATAAAAGAAAAAAATGTTTACTAATCACATAATAAAAAAAACAGAAAAGCCTTACTTTATTAACACACCACAGAGTCTGTTTTTGGTTAGAGGAGGATGGCAGGTGGAAGACATTACACATGTAGTGTCTCGGGTTCAGCCACTGCCCAAATATTCACTGAAGTTGAAGTCGATTGAAAGTCTGGTACCAAGAGTCTAATGATGACCATGAAGTTGTTGCTGATTATGAAGGAAAGTCCATCTGGTGCACTAATCCCTTGTAGGGAAGGGAATCTGCCATCCTTACCTGGTCTGACCCACATGTGACTCCAGATCCACTGTAATGTGGTTGACTCTTAACTACCTCTGGGCATTTAGGGATGGGCAATAAATGCTGGCCCAGCCAGTGACCCCCACATTCCATGAACAAATTAAAAAAAAATAGCAGTAGAATGATCTGCATCTGATTTCCACAGATATGACCACTAAATTCATGAGGGCCTTATTGTGCAGACCCCATAAAGAGTTGTGTGTGTGACATGGGCCATGTTAATTCCTGGACCTCTGTCAGTAAAAGGAGGACAGTGCACTGATCAAAAGCAACAACATGACATCAGAGCTAATTGTATGGACCAAAACTGTAGGGATCTGGAGGATGGTAGCTGAGAATATCGCAGAAAGCTAGCAGTAGGGGAAGGGACTTCGCAAATAAGAAGGATTGGCAAGGTTCAGACACAAACATATTTTTCTGGACTGACAGGAACATTTCTAGCTCTACTGACCACAAAGATTTCAGAAAAAAGTTACATTTTTAATATTATATTTGCATCTGCCAACCACGCGTGACTCCCAAGTTGTTAATATAACATGTAATAAAACAAATGATTGGAGTTAATTGATTAATTAATTGGCTTTGTTGATAGAAAGAGGGAAGAGGGACTTGAGTGTTAAAAGTGGTGCAAGACTGACTAGGCAATAAACTCTAGACATAAAGAATAGTGTGTTGTTTTCTGTTTCACTTACAGGCCTAGATCAGAATTGACTTTGGTCACAGATGTTAGTCACCCATTCGTTAAGATTGAAAATCTTTTGTTTAGTCAAAAGCTTGTGACCTCCCATCAAGCATAATTCCTCTTCCCACACCTTTCCTGTTTGGGTTTGGAGTTGGGATGGAATTGATATTTATACAGATGCTTCACACTTTATAGAATGACATCAAACAAGGATGTGCAGATTTAGTGGAAGAAGGAGACTTAGGAAACTAAATCATAAGTAATAGACTGAATGAGATGGCTGAAGAAAACACATTGAAATGGCAAGAGAGAAGAGGAAAAGATGAACTATGCAAATATTCAATACATCTTTACTCTCAAGCTTTTTACTGGCTGTTGTATTTAAGCAACAGAAGCCGAAATCCTCAGCACCAGTGAAATCTAAATGGATGTTGTGCTAGATAAATGCAGCTATTAAGAGCAAAACAACTTTTTTGTTAGTAATTACATCTGAACTAGCACAAGGCTGGAGCATGATTGCCCATGAATCTTTAGTGATCACTTTCTTGTCAGTATAAAAAGGTTAAAACAGTTGTTACTCTTTTTGGACTGGAAGCCTGTAACCAACGGCCTGCTGTAAAGATCGGTGCTGGGTCCACTGCTTTTCGTCATTTATCTAAGTGATTTGGGTGTGAAACTAGGAGGTATGGTTAGTAAGTTTGCAGATAACACCAACATTAGTGGTGTAGTGGACAATAAAGAAAATTGCTGAGAATACAACAGGACCTTGGTCAGATGGGCCAAGGAGTGACAGATGGAGTCTAATTTACGTAAATGTGAGGTGCTGCATTTTGGTAGGGCAAATCAGGGCAGGATTTACATACTTAATGGTAACGTCCTGGGAAGTGTTGCTGAATAAAGAGACCTTGGAGTGCAGGGTCATAGTTCCTTGAAAGTTGAGTTGCAGGTGGACAGGATAGTGAAGAAGGTGTTTGGTATGCTTGCCTTTATTGGTCAGTGCATTGAATATAGGAGTTGGGAGGTCATGTTGCAGCTGTACAAGACATTGGTTAGGCCACTTTTGGAATACTGTGCTCAATTCCGATCTTCCTGCTGTAAGAAAGCTGTTGTGAAACTTGAAAGGGTTCTGAAAAGATTTACAAAGATGTTGCCAGGGTTGGAGGGTTTGAGCTTTAGGTTGCGGCTGAGTAGGCTGGGGCTATTTTTCCTGGAGCATTGGAGGCTTAGAGGTGACTTTATAGAAGTTTATAAAATTATGAGGGGCATGGACAGGGTGAATAGTCGAAGTCTTTTCCCTAGGGTAGGGGAGCCCAAAACTAGAAGGCATAGGTTTAAGGTGAGAAGGGAAAGATATAAAAGGGACGTAAGGGGTAACTTTTTTATGCAGAAGGTACTGAATGAGTTGCCAGAGGAAGTGGTGGAGGCAGGTACAATTTACAACATTTAAAAGGCATCTAGACAGGAAGGGTTTAGAGGGATATGGGCCAAATGCTGGCAATTAGGACTAGATTAATTTAGGATCTCTGAATGGCATGTTTCTGTGCTATGACTCTGTTTACATCAGGGGTTGATCATTTTCTTGTTCTCCTAGTAATGATGTGTTAAATTGTGCGGAGACAAGTATTTTATGGAAAATTCACTCTATTCTCCCACAAAGAACTGTGCCAAGTCCTACAGTAAGTAAAGAAAAGCAAAAGTATAGAACAGTTGTGTTTTATTTGGTTTAAAGATGTAAAAGATAGATTGCTAGTTAATACTATACATATCTTTCTAAGGAGATTTGCACTCTTTAAATGCAAGTCAGCCTCTGCAGTACAGAAATGAAACAATTGAATTTGTAGACTTTCATTCTTCTACCTAGTAAATTGCCAGCAATTTTGAAAATTGCAGAGTTTTTTGTTTTTTTCTTAATTTGCTTTATGTGTCTTTTTCTTTTACTCTTAATCCAATCTTTCTTTCCATGTCTTCATTTCATTTTCTGGACCAATTCAACTTCATTACTTTATTACTTTCTAAACACTTATGAGCAGCAGTAAAATATTCAGCATCTTTGTCCTGCTCCATCATTCTAGATGATAGCTAAATGTCTATCTCAATATGATTTTCTTAGGCTATCCCTATATTCTTGATGCCATTAGCATCTTGAAATGTATCAATTTACATTTGTTGGTCTTCACTACACGGGATACAGAGAAAATCCCAGAAATAGCAGTTAATCAGAAAATGGAAGGGAAAGAGGAAGTCAAGAGCAAAATTGTTGGTGCTGCAGGCTAACAGGTCCCAGATCCTGATTTAAAAATCATACAACACCAAGTTATAATCCAACAGGTTTAATTGGAAGTACACAAGCTTTCGGAGCGACGCTCCTTCATCAGGTAAAGGGGCGTCGCTCCGAAAGCTAGTGTGCTTCCAATTAAACCTGTTGGACTATAACCTGGTGTTGTGTGATTTTTAACTTTGTACACCCCACTCCAACACCGGGATCTTCAAATCCAGATCCTGATGGAATTCATCCCAGGATGCAGGAAGTGGCTAGTGTGATAAGTGATACATTGTTTTAATTTTTTAAAATTCTCTACATGTTAATTCAATAGATTTGGGGAGGAATCTGTTAGAATGGAAACTAAAAAAAGTTAACATTTTCTCTGTGCCAAATTTTAAGCCAACAGGCCTGTAAATTCTGAGTTTCATTTTTGTTACTTATCAAGAATCTATTTACATCAACCGATTCTCAGCCTCTTGTTTTTATGCAGTGACCCCACAACATTCTCCCACAACAGGAGCAGTTTTTCCAAATCCACCCTGTCAAGATCTCTCAGGATCTTGCATGATTCAATCAGGTTTTCTCTTATTTGTATAAGCTCCAGTGAATATAAGTCTGGGCTGTTGAAACATTCCCCATAAGATAACTGATCAATTCCTAAAGTATTAGTTCAGTAATCCTGCTTTGTACTCGCTCCAATATATTAACTAAGGTGATGACTGCGACACACAGTACAACAGATATCATATCACTAACACCCTGTATAACTAGGAATTGCATCCTTCTGAGACATCAGTTATGACCTGTTGTGATCCCAACTAATGTTATGACTGCACAAGTTAGATCCAAGAATGAAACTGGCCCTGATGGATCATATACTTTTTATTCCAATTTGGCTGAAAATTTGGATTTAGTGAAAACAAAAGTATATTACACAATTTTTTAAAAAATGAACTGAATCAAGTATGTTGAACACACAGCAAAGCAAAATCCCATCCACTTCCCAAAATGATCATGTTATATTTACTTAAATTTCCTTTGCTTTCAATTTTAAGTTTGATTTCACTGCCTTTTCTCAGTTCTGGTTCTGTGAGGCCCTTTTCCGTGTTTTCTCTCTCTAGTGGTAATCCCCATAGGAAAAATCAACTCCTGGGTTCACACGCTGTTTAAAATCATGGTTCAGTAATGAATGGCCACATTAATCATTAAACATTCTCACAAAAATAGATGAATACCAATATCACCATGTCTCACACACACCATTTTCAAGAAAGGAGAGTACTGGTTAATGTAACGACAGAGGGGTCTCCACATTGTCCATCACAGGGAAGATTATTGAAAAATCAGTAGCTGATGAGCTTCTTTCAGAATGATAATATGCATTCTGTCTGTCAAGAGACACAGTGGACGTGATTTTCACAGCAATGTTCAAGAAAAGAACAGAGAACAGCACCAATCTTTAATAAACTCTGTTAGCTTAAGGAATATTTAGATTCTGGCAAAGCCGTGCGGATTGGAAATGCAGTGTAAGATCTTTACTTAAAAATGGAAGGACACAAAATACAGGTAACTATAGGATATTTAACTTATCGTCTATTGTAATGAAAATGTTAGAGTCAGTTATAAATGACATAACATAATGTTTAGAAAAGCGTAATTTGATCAAGCAGAATTAGAGGAGTCCATGGTATTGGATGTAGCATGATAGCATGTATAAAGGATTAGCTAACTGATAGAAGACAGAGTATCGGGATATTGTGAGGAGGGGTGAGATGATTTTCAGGATGGCAACCTTTAACTAATGAAGTGCCACAGAGTTCAGTGCTGTGGCCATAATTATTTACAATGTTTATGAAGGACTAGGATGAGTTAAAGTGAATGTCCTGTAGCCTAGTTTGTAGATGGCACAAAAAAGGTGAAAAGGCAAGTGGTGACAGTGACTCAGTGAGTTTGAAGAGGGTTACGGCCAGGTTAAGTGAGTGGGCAAAAACTTGGCAGATGGAATATAATGTGGAGAAATGTGACGTGCACTTTAACAGAAAGAATAGAGGAGCTGATTATTATCAAAATGGAAAATACTGCAGAAAGCTACACAACAGAGTGGTTTGGGAGACCTCATCCATCAATAACAAAAAGCTAGCATCTGAGTTCGGCAGGTAATAAGGAAGGCAAATGGAACATTGACCTTTATTTCACAGAAATGAAGTATAAAAGTAGGAATGTTTTCTTAAAAGTATAAAAGATATTATCAGAACATAGCTGGAATACTGTGAACAGTTTTGGGCCTTCTTATTAAGGAAAGATAAAATGGTATTAGAGACAGCCCAGAGAAAGTTTACTAGGTAGATAACAGGTATGGAGGCATTCTCTTGGTTGAATAGGTTAGGCCAGCATTCATTGGAATTTAGAAAAATGAGAGGCAATCTTATTGAACAGACAAGATTCTTAGGGGACTTGTCAGGCTCGATACAGAAAGGTTGTTTCCCTGGCAGCGGGGGGGTAGTCTAGGACCAGAGAGTGTAATCTAAGAATAAGGGGTCACCCATTAAAGGTGGAAATAGGAAGGAATTTCTTCTCTCAGATGGCAGCGAATCTGTGAATTTCTTTATCACAAGGGCTGTTGAGGCTGGGTCATTACGTATGTTCAAGGCTGAGGTAGGCAGATTTCTATTCAGTAAGGAAATCATGGGTTATGGGGAAGGGGCAGTAAAGTGAAGTTCAAGATTTCCAGATCAGCCATGAGTCCAAGGAATCATGGAGCAGACTTGATGGGTTGAATGACCTACTTTTGCTTGTATTTCTAATGGTCTTAATCTGAAGAGAGTAAAGAGTGTTCTGCACAGATCTGGTCACCTACAGAAATTCACTCCCATTCTGTGCCTGCTACAAGCTGTTATGCAAGACTTGATTTAACCCAGCCTCAATACATGTGCAAACTGGGGTCAAATAAGGCTATGCCATCACAGTGATGCTGTTCTTCATTTTCCTTGCTGCAATACTCTACCCTAAAGCACCAATGTTACCAACCCTCATGTATGCATCAGAGACACGGGCAATTTACAGCAGATAGATCTTGTGAAATATCACCTACAGTGTCTGTGGAAAACTCATCATAGTCATTCATAAATATTGTCAATAATTATGGCCACAGCAACTGGATATGTTCATGGTAATTCGGCAAAGTCGATATGGTTTTGTGAAAGTGAAATTATGTTGGGCCAATCTGTTGGAATTCTTTGATGAAGTAACATGTGTTGTGGATATATGAACATCACTTGCCAGATTTCTAGACTTTTGATAACGTACCTCACTGAAGGTTATTGCAGAAACTACAAGCTCATGGTTTAGATGGTAGAATATTGGCAGGATAGGAGTTTAGGGACAAAATCACCCACCCCGTGACCTCATTGCCTCCAGTGATCTCTCCTTCATCGCCCCCAATGTCAGAGTCCCTCAGCCCCACACTGCCTAATTCTACCTGCTTCCCATGATCCACAAGCTCAACTAACCAGGCCAATCCATCGTCTCCACATGCTCCTGTCCCACCAAACTAATTTGTTCCTATCTTGACTCCATTCTCTCTCCCTTGGTCCAGGCAGTTCTCACCTACATCTGGGACACAAACCACACCCTCCACCTCTTCTGAAACTTCCAGTTCCCTGGCCCCCAACACTTTATCCTTACTATGGACATGCAGTCATTATACACATCCATATGCCACAATAACAACCTACAAGCTCTCAGTTTTTTCCTTTCCAACAGACCCATCCAGTCCCCCTCACCAACACCCTCCTCTGACTCATTGAATTAGTCCTCACTGTCAATAACTTTGCAATCAACTCTTCCCATTTCCTCCAAATTCAAGGATGGCCATGGACACTCGCATGGGCCCTAGTTACTCCTGCCTGTTTGTTGGTTATGTCAAACAGTCCCTCTTCAGCACCTACACAGTCACTCTGCCCCAACTCTTCCGCTGTTACATCGATGACTGCATCAGTGCTGCATTCTGCATCCAGGCTGAATTGGAACAACTCATCGACTTCACCAACATTTTTTAGATTTTTTAGATTAGATTAGATTACAGTGTGGAAACAGGCCCTTTGGCCCAACAAGTCCACACCGACCCGCCGAAGCGAAACCCACCCATACATTTACCCATAACCTAACACTACGGGCAATTTAGTATGGCCAATTCACCTGACCCTGCACATCTTTGGACTATGGGAGGAAACCAGAGCACCCGGAGGAAACCCACGCAGACACGGGGAGAACGTGCAAACTCCACACAGTCAGTCGCCTGAGGCGGGAATTGAACCCAGGTCTCTGGCGCTGTGAGGCAGCAGTGCTAACCACTGTGCCACCGTGCCGCCCACCGTGCCGCCCACATCTTCCATCCTACCCTCAACTTCATTTGGTCCATCTCAGGCATCACCCTTCCCCTTCTTGACCTCTCTGTTTTAATCTCTGGCGACAGTTTATGGATCAATATTTACTATAAACTTACAGACTCCCATATTACTTGGACTATACCTCCTCCCACCCCGTATCCTGCAAAAACACCATCCCATTTTCCCAATTCCTCTGTCTCTGTTGCATCTGCTCTGACGAGGAGAGGTTCTACTCCAAGCATTCCAGGTGTCCTCCTGTTTTAAACAATGTGCTTTTCCTCCCTCTGTCATCCAGACAGCCCTCCATCGCTCCACCTCCATTCCCCCTCCACTGTTCTGAATCTTCCTCCTCAAAACATTATAAAGATAGCGTCCCTGTTGTCCTCACTTGCCACCCCACCAGCCTCTGCATCCAACATATCAGCCGCAAACACTTCAGCCAACTCCAATTAAACCCTACCACCCAGAACATCTTCCCCTCCCCAGCCCTCTCTGCCTTCTGCAAGGACTATTCCCTTTGCCAGTCCCTGGTTTGTGCCAAACTCTCCACCAACACTCCCTCCCAACCCTCCCGGTACCTTCCCCTGCAATCAAAAAAGGTGCAAAACCTGCTGGTACACACATCATCTTCCTCACTGTCCTTCCAGGAGAGATGGACGTTCACCTGCATCTCTTCCAACCTAGTTTACTGCAGACAGTGCTCCCGATATTGTCTTCTCTACACTGATGAGATCAAACATAACCTTAGGGAACATTTCGCCGAGCATGTCAGCTGGACCCATAAGGACAAGCCTGACCTCTCAGTGACCGCCCATTTCAATTCCCCTTCCCACTTCCTCTCCAACATTTCCATCCTCAGCCTCATCATCTTCCATGTGGGCAGCCTGCAGCCCAGAGAATTCAACATTGAGTCGTCCAATTTCAAATAACCTTCCCACCCATTCCCTGGCTCCATTTCCACCCTCTCCTCCTCCCTTCCATTCCTCTGACCGACCCTTCCTTCCAGCAACCAATCAGATTCATCCCTCCCATCAACCAACCAATTGGTACCTCCCAGCTGTTTCACCTATCACTACCTCACCATTCTGCCCCCTCCCCCCCCACACCCCCCCCCCCCTCTCCCCCCCCTACCCCTACTTCCATTTCTGAAGAAGGGTTGTACTCGAAACATTGACTTCTCCATCTCCTGATGCTGCTTGGCTTGCTATGTTCTTCCAGCCTCCTGCTTGTCTACTATGGATAGGAGATTGGCTGGCTTATATAAAGCAGGGAGCGGTCATAAATAGGTCTTCACACATTGGTAAAATGCAACACTTGCATGCCAATGGATCCGTGCTGTGACCTCACTGGTCACAATTTACTGATAGACTCATAGAGTTGTACAGCACGGAAACAGACCCTTTGATCCAATTCGTCCAAGCTGACCAGATATCATAAATTAATCCAGTCCTATTTGCCAATATTTGACCCATATCCCTCTAAACCCTTCCAATTCATTTATTCATCCAGATGCCTTTTAAATTTTGTTATTGTGCCACCACTTCCTCTGGCAGCTTGTTCTGTACACTCAACACCCTCTACATGAAAAACTTGCACCTTAATTGCCTTTTAAATCTTTCTCCTCTCACCTTAGACTTATGCCTTTTCATTTTGGACTCACGCACTCTGGGGAAAAGACCTTAGCTCTTCAGCCTATCCATGCCCCTCATGATTTTACAAACCTCTATAAGGTCACCCCTCAGCCGCCGACACTCCAGGGAAAATAGCCCCCACCTATTCAGCCTCTCCCTATTGCTCAAACCCTCCAACCCTGGAAACATTCTTGTAAATCTTTTCTGAACTCTTTCAAGTTTCACAAAATCCTTCCAGAAGGGAGAGCAGAATTGCACACAACATTCCAAATGTGGCCTAACCAATGTCCTGTACAACCACAGCATAACCTCCTGACTCCTATACTCATTCAAGGCTACCATACACGAGGTAAAAACTAATTTTATTCATTGTTAAACTGTTACTCAACTCAATTGGCAAACTATGGAAAAACATCTAAAATATTAATTCACTGATTTTTGATTCGCAGTGTTTAACCTTTTTATCCAGAAGAAGTTTTGATTGCTGTCCAGGATGGTCCAAGTCAATTAAGAAGAAACACAAAAGACAACAACATTACAGAAGAAACTGATTAGATTTTTGTTCTATTTCAGAGGGAAGTGCATGGAAGGAAAGATTGAAAAAAAAGTAAAACTTAGTTAAAATGTGATTCCTAGGTTATTAAAGGATGAACTATTACGGAAGTTCCTTAAGTCATTTTTGATGTTTCAGATACTTGGTGCTTGCTACACAAATCCTGGAAAATCCACAATTAGGAGTTATGTATTTTTTCCAGTAACATATGGTTTTAATAATCAAAGAATATTTCAAGAAGTCGCATGCAACAAAGAAAGTTATGAAGTCAGGGATTTTGTAATCTGTTCTGAGACTCCATAACCATCTTGAAACCATCAGTTGCAAAGTAATATTTATTACGTGCATATATTTTATTTGCAAAATGTACTGTTTTTAAGCTTCCTCCATGAATTCCATAATGCCAATGCCTTGTTAGCTAAAGATTTCCAAGCCATTTCTTCATAAGTATCATGTAATCAGCTATGATAAATGATTTCACATGGGCTTGTTTATTACCATGATCTTTCACAGCTTTTCACAACCTCCAGGAAGAGTGTACTTTCACGAGAAGCATTCATTTCCGTCTAAAACATATTAATTATCCAGTTACTTCAAAATCTTTGGTAGTTTTTGTTGTAATGTATTACATTATGGTAGATCATTGTCTTCTTAGAAGGGATGGGATCACAATAGGGGTGGTATCACGGTGCTACAATTCGACTTCTCCTATTAGCTGAATAATACATTCAAATGCCATCAGATACCCTGTGGAGATATTGCTAACAATTGGAAAGACATGCTTCTAGTCATTCAAAACTGTTGAAAACTTATTTTGTTCAATGTAAAACTGTTACCCAACTCAATTGGCAAGCTATGGAAAAAACATCAAAAATAGTTATGCAGTGATCATTGATCTTCAGTGTGTAATCATTTCTCCAGAAAATAAAAGCAAGAAGTACACTAGTAACATGTATGATACTCAAACCAAAAGAAGGTAGCTGAAGAATTCAGTTGTGTTGTGAATGTTTTGGCAGTATTGGTTGCCAAGTAGTGTTTGCACTACGTGTGCATATTTCCAGTGCAAGCCATTCCAACACTTTTTTGAGTTGTGTGTTAATGCAGACATGTGTATGAATGTCAGAGTAGGTTGAGTAATCAAATTTGGATGTGAATAGAAGGGTAATGCCAATATGATGCTCATATTACCATTTTGATCACAAAAAGAATGAGCTAATGTACTCCTGCAATCTTGCATATCTGTACATGCATTCAAAATGGACTAAATCGCTACTCCGAGGAGAAAGTGGGCGGCACGGTGGCACAGTGGTTAGCACTGCCGCCTCACAGCGCCAGAGACCCGGGTTCAATTCCCGCCTCAGGCGACTGACTGTGTGGAGTTTGCAC
>NC_057723.1:55179073-55235099 GCF_004010195.1 Chiloscyllium plagiosum | reverse complement strand
GGGTGTCCCAAAGGTGTTCTCTGAAACGTTCCACAAGTAGGCGGCCTGTCTCCCCAATATAAAGGAGGCCACATCGGGTGCAACGGATGCAATAGATGACGTGTGTGGAGGTGCAGGTGAATTTGTGGCGGATATGGAAGTGTCCCTTGGGGCCTTGGAGGGAAGTAAGGGTGGAGATGTGGGCGCAAGTTTTGCATTTCTTGCGGTTGCAGGGGAAGGTGCCGGGAGTGGAGGTTGGGTTGGTGGGGGGTAACCTCCACTTTTCCACTCTTCCACAGTTACATCGATGACTGCATCGGTGCAGCGTCCTGCACCAAGGCTGAACTGGAGCAGTTCATCGACTTTGCCCACAACTTCCACCCCAACCTCAAATTCACTTGGTCCATCGGGAACACCTCCCTCCCCTTTCTTGACCTCTCCATTTCCATCTCCGGTGACAGTCTCCAGCCAGACATTTACTATAAACCCACAGACTCCAATAACTAACTGGAGTATACTCCTCCCACCCAGTATTCTGCAGGATCTCCATCCCATTCTCCCAATTCCTCCGTCGCATCTGCTCAGACGAGGAGACATTCCATTCCCAAGCATCCCAGATGTCCACCTATTTTGAACAACGTGCTTTTCCTCCCTCTATCATCTGGACAACCCTCAACCACACCACCTCCATTCCCCATTCCACTACTCTGAACCCTCCCCCCAATGCAATAAAGACAGAGTCCCCCTTGTCCTCATCTACCACCCCACCAGTCTCCGCATCCAACACATCATCCTTAAGCACTTTTGCCAACTCCAACTAGACTCCACCACCAAGGACATCGTCCCCTCCCCATCCCTCTTTGCCTTCCGCAAAAATCGTTCCTTTTGACAATTCTTGGTTTGCGCCACTCTCCCTACCAACCCCCCAGAACCCCAAGGTACTTTCCCCTGCAACTGGAAAAGATGCGAAACCTGTTGGTAAACCCTCCCCTCCATCCAGGGCCCCAAACAGTCCTTCCAGGTGAGACAGGAGTTCAGTTTCTAACTTAGTTTACTGCATCAGTTGCTCTTGATGTCTTCTTCTCTACATTAGGGACCATACATAAACTTAGACATCTCAGCCAGGCTCGCAGGGACCTCCCAGTCACCAACCATTTTAATTCCACTTCCCACTCCCTTTTTAATATGACCATCCTTGGCCTCCTCCATTACCACAATGAACCAAACTGCACATTGGAGGAACAACACCTCATCTTCTGCCAAGGCAGCCTACAGCCCAGAGGACTCAACATTGAGTTCCTCAATTTCAAATAACCGCCCTTCCCATCCTCTGACTCCCTCACCAGCCCCTCATCCTCCCTTCCGCTCCTCCAAATGGATTCATTCCATTCATTGACTAACCAAGTCATACCTTCTACCTGTCTTCACCTATCTCCCTTCACCAGGCTGCCCCCACCACTCCCTTTATCTGCAGCTCCCCCTACACTCACCCCCAGTCCAGAAGAAGGGTTACACCTGAAACGTTGACTTCTCCACCTCCTAATGCTGCCTGGTTTGCTTCCAGTCTCCTGCTGTGACCTGCTGTGCTTTTCCAACACCACACTCTCGACTCCTTCTTCCAGCCTCCTGCCTGTCTACCCTCATTAATGGTCTGGCATCAGGGACCACAGTTTATTTTTATAGATTTAAAAGTCTTCAGAGTTCCTCCACCTTGAGATGCCTTTGTGGCTTCCCACACATCAACAGCACCCACCTCTTCAAGGGCAATGCTGTTCACCGGAGTCTCTGTCACTCCTATTGCTTTTGCACTTGTACAGCCGGTTAACCATTCATATTTGGACAAGCTTCCAGAAGTGGCCTGTTATTGACTCTCCCCAGTAAGGTCGCACAGGTGAGTGGGCCTCATAAACCATCAGGGTTGGAACCCAGAAATGGTCTTGTCCCTTGTGTTAAAAGTTACATTGGTAAGGATGTTCCCAGTGCAAGTCTTGTTTGTAATATGTGATAAAGCATTTGGGTAATTAATTCACCCTTCCACTGTCTGGAGCTCTGCAGTATTCAGTGACATGGATGTTAAGATTCAATGTATCTGTTACACAATCTCATTATCCTGAGGGACCCTGGTTCCATGACCAGTCAGTGTAAAGTCATCTCCTTCTTTTGGCCCTAGCAGCAGAACTTTAATATTGTGGTTCCTCTTCATCACTGTCTTTTTGCTTGTCTACCTTTTTTTTTCCATCACTGCATGACCAGGTGGAATTACAAACATGTGAAAAAGGAGCAGAAGTACACTATTTGGCCCCTCAAGTTTGTTCTATCATTCAATAAGATCATGGTCCAATCTGTTTGTGTTTCAAATTCCACATTTTCATTCATCCGCAATTCCCCTGCTTAAAGCAACATTTGAAAGGCAGGATAGGATTGTGGGAGGCAGGAGTGGAAAGCAAAAGGTACATGTAGATACCACCTGAAACACATAAATGAATATTGCATGATTATGCAGAAGGGGAATGTGCGATGAAAGACTGGATATGGACAATCACTGACTTCTTAGCCAGAGTAAAGATGTGTAACTGTACCTGCACCCTCCAGCTAGGCACTGCTGTCCCATATGGTGAGGCAATATGTCTTTCAAGAGAAAGCAAATGATAATGAAGAAATCTGACATTTCATGACATTGATGTTGTGAATTAAGTTACGGGAGGGTTGGCAAGCTGAACAATTAGCTTGCATCAATATTTACAGTAGGGGAAGAGGTCAACCTAACCAATGTCCCAAGAATCTATTATTGAGTCAGGGACTGAGAACTTAATAAAATTAGTATAAACAAATAACAGTAATTGAGAAATGTATAACACTGAAGAATGTCAAATCCCCAGGTCCAGATGGTTTCCATCTCAAGGGTTTCAAAAGGAGTAAGTGAGTACATGCAGTTACACTGACTAGAATCTTCCAAAGTTCTCTCAATTCTGGAATGATTTATTTAGACTGAAAAATTATGGAAGACACTCCATTATTTCAGAAAAGGGAAAAGGTGATACTGAAGAATTATAGGCCCAACATCTGTTATCAGAAAATTGCTAGAGAATGGCACAGAGTCTACATATAGATGGGTTAAGTGAGTGGGCAAGGACTATAATGTGAGAAAATGTGAGATTTTTCATTTTGACAGGAAGAATAGTGGAGCTGAGCATTATTTAAATGGAGAAAGATTGCAGAAAACTGCAGCACAGAGGGACTTAAAGGTCCTCTTGCAGGAATCACAAAAAAAAACTTGTACCCAAGGTTAGTGGGTAATAGGAAAGCTAAATATAATGTTTCCCTTTACTCCCCATAAAAATGGGAAAGTCTTGTTAAAACTATGAAAGGTGTTAGTAAAAGACCTAGAATACTGTGAATAGTTTTGGTCCGTTTATGTAAGAAAGATTGAGGAGTTAGTCCAAAGAATATTCACTGGGTTGATCCTGGATATGAAAATTTATTTTGTGAGGAAGTGTTGAGTAGGCTCAGCCTGTATTGTTTGGAATTTAGAAGAATGAGAAGGGATCTCATTGAAACATAAAGATTATTTGTGATGCTTGATAGTGTAGATATGGAGGGCTGGTTTTCCCTTTTCGGAGAGTCTACAGCCTGAAAGCATATTCTCAGAATAAGGGGTCATTCACTTAAGAAAGAGATGAGAAGGATGTTTGTGTCTCAGATGTTAGTGAATCTGTGGAATTTTTTTTCCACTAAGAGATGTCAAGACTGGGCCCTTGAGAATATTCAAAGCTGAGATAGACTGATTTTTAACAAGTAAGGCAATCAAGGGGGTGGAGAAAAGGCAAGAAAGTGTAGCTGATGAATATCAGATCAGCCATAACCTGATTGAATAACAGGAGAATGACAGGAGACTTGATGTGCCGAATGGCCTACGTCTGTGCCTTCAGCTTACAGTATTATGGTCTTTTTCTAGAGTTGAATGCGAATACTTGGAGTGTTTATTGCTTCAGCCATGTTCTGTTTTTGAAAGGACTGATACACAGGCTGCAATGTCAAGTTTAAATTATTTTACTGTCTTTTTTTATGTCAACACATCAATACTTTCCTTTTGATCTTTTATTTCTCCCAGTAATGTTAATTATTTGCCGTCTGGATCTTCACTCTCTTGGGCATTGCTCATTCTTATTGGATTTGCTTCAGTTTTCACATTCAAATCTCTTCAACATGACAAAGGTTTAAAATGGCCACAGCATAGCATTCCTCAGTTTTGGCAGGAAAATTTTCTCACCAATTCAGCCCCTTTCCATCTTGAACTTTTTTTTTTGCCCATCAAACCTCCCTATTACTTCAAATAAGGACTTTGTTTTCTTCCATCCCTTTGGATTCTCTTGATAATTGCACCTGATTTTGCGAAACTCAAGCCTTCCTTGGCTGTAAGAAATTCCATTGGTTTCCTTCAAAACTTCAATCACAATCTATTTTCTAAATAGGTATTCTCATTTACCTGCTAATTGATATGGTTACTAATAATTGAACCTCTGCTGTCACTGTACCTTTCCTTATCTTTATTAAATTTTGCTCTTTTTATGACTTTATTTCACCGAAAACTGAAGTGTGCATCTAAAGCTCTACTAACCTTTTGCAAATAAAGATTTCTCAGTTCACTCTTGCCTTGCTAAAAAGCTGTCTGCATTGCTGTCAACTGCATAGATTAACACACTGACCTGGTCCTTATTTAATTTGGCTCCTAATCGCAAAGGAATGCAGATCAATTCTTGCATCTAGTGAATTGATTGTGTCAGTTTTGACATGTTTCAGCTCATTGTGGGCCTTTCTAATGCTTAAAAGACTCTGGTAGTGGTAGACACTGTTCCATAGCATCTTCTGATTGGAGCTTGCTTCCTTTGCTCCTGCTTCTTTTCACAGTCACTGGCCGCTTCTCAGTTGATGTGGAGTTTGATTAATGATTCTCCTGCTGCTGGGTCACACACTCATTGTCAGCTTCTATTATTGCAGTTATTTTGGAAGAAGTTGTATGATTTATGTCACTTAAGAGAAGTTGCTGGAGTCTGAGATCATTTTAGGACTGCAGTTCATTCAAAAACTACTTACACTCCTGAACTTAGCATGAGGCATGCATTGTGGCAGTCTGTTCAGAATCTCTACATCTTGTGATCTCTTAAGACTGAGGTAACCTAACATTTGCAGATTTGAGTATTAACCTTTTACTCCCCAACAATTGCATCAACCAAAAGTATTCACTAAATATTAGACATTGAGTTGTGAGAGGACACGTTCCTAGATTATTCCTTTAATATTCATGGCTTCAGTCCATTTGTAGGTGGAAAATCTCAGAAATACAATATTGATTTATTTTGAAGACTTACTTCAATAGAACACATTAAGCCCCAAAATGTCAACTGTAATCAATCACCACTATCATATAAACTTTGCACTTAAAGTGATCCCCACAGTGGCGACGTGATTGTCTCGACACAAAACATGCTTCAATGCGTTTAGTGTTCCATGTTCAGTCAACTGAATGACCACAAATAGAATCAGCATGTGGGAAGCACAAAATTAGTAAAAGAAACCAAATCCTCAACTCAAACATCTGAAAGTTTTAGTAACACCAAATTAAATTATGTTTATTTATCAAGATGATTGAGAATTATCAATAGTGTCCTATATGTGTGGTCATGGGTGAATTCCAGACATAGATGCACTCTTGAGACATAAAGAATATAAGAAATTGAAGCAGGTGTTGAAACAGACTTTGGTCTATTCGCCTCTTTCCCTAATGCGAATCCAAACCTAATGTGTGCCTCCTGAATGGTTGTAATTCTTTCTCTGGTCAGTTATTATTTCATGTACAAATGCATAGGGTCAGTGGATGAATAATCAAATTACTGAATATTATTTTCGAGGAAAGAAAGCCCTTCTCTGGTTTGAGGACACTATCAAGAATGAACATCAATTACCATTATGATAGCTTAATAGGACCATACCTATCCTGCTATTACGGGTAGAAAATTATAGGAATCATAACATATAGATTTTTGGAATATGTGTCTGAAATTTTAAGGGATGAAGCTTCTTGTATCAATTGTTATCCATTGTGATAAATATGGGCTATTGTTTTTCAAATTCTATTGTTTAATATTATACCTGGGACTTTAGGATTAGAATTGTTTCATAAACAGGACAAAACACTGACTTAAAATGGCAACAGGAATCATGTGACTGCATAGGTTAGCCAAACTTCATAACACAACATAAGACAAACAAAATTATCTGAACTGAAATTTACATTGTATCAAAAGGTGCTGAAACTATTGCCAGGGTTGGAGGATTTGAGCTATAGGGAGAAGCTGAATAGGCTGGGGCTGTTTTTCCTGGAACATCGGAGGTTGAGGGGTGACCTTATAGAGGTTTATAAAATCATGAGGGGCATGGATAGGGTAAATAGACAAGGTCTTTTTCCTGGGATGGGGGAGTCCAGAACTAGAGGGCATAGGTTTAGGGTATTAGGGAAACAATTTAAAAGGGACCTAAGGAGCAACGTTTTCATTCAGAGGGTGGTGCGTGTATGGAATGAGCTGCCAGAGGAAGTGGTGGAGATTGGGACTGATTAAAAAGCAATACTACATGGTCAAGGCTGCAAATAATAATTGAAAATAATTACTGCTGATTATTCAAAACTCCACCTCAACAATCATGGTCTCAGGTTAAAATCTTGTGCCTCAAGTGCAAATTTATGAACTTTAAACTGTTTATTTCTTTCATCTTCCTATTATACTGGACAATATTCTTATTTAACCACGTACTTGATATAACGGCTTTATTATTTTCTTCTCTCAGAGTTAGTAGATAGCAGAATTGCTGTTTCTTTCACACAAGAACAGCTTGTACTTACTCCTTACTGATATGGGAGAAGTTGGTTATCAGTACTTTCATTGGAGAGGTATGGATTCGTGCTAAAAGAACTTATATATTTGTTGCAGCCAGCTCAGCAATTTGAAAAGAATGGAGATGATTCACCCCTTCACATACGATTGTCCCTTAATATATATAATGCTCAATGTGACATTGATCATAAAATTACCTGTTATGTGTTGTTTGCTGTCTCTTTTAAGTATCGTGTTTTAAAAATGAGATAATTCTGATATTGTTCCAAACCATTAGAAAATTAGCTGTAGTAATTGAGCTAATTTTGATAATTGATGAAATTATCAAAACTTTTAAAAATATGTAGCACTCCCTTGTAGCAACAATTCACCAAGGGTCAATCAACAGCATGTTCTAAACTCCAACCTTTACCACATCAACGGATAAGGGCAGCAGATGTATGAGAATACCTCCATTTTCAAGTTCGATACCAAGCTACACACATCCTGATTTGACACAATTACATTTCATTTTACATTATGTAGACTGCAGTGGTTTAAAGCTTGCCATCACTTTCTCAAGGGAAATTTGGGATGGGCGATAACTGGTGACCTAGCCAGCACACCATGAATAAAACAAAAGCTATCAAGTGAAACAGTTTTGATCGTACATAGACTAGAATGACTCAGCACAGAAGTAGGCTAATTGACCTGTTGTATCAATTTAAGGATGAAATCTATGGTAGTACTTCACTAAAGGAATGCTACATGATCTGAGATGCTGGGCTGAATTTTCCCAAAATGTGGCTAAGAGACAATGTCAGTGAGTTTCATTGGGGGTTTCTATCGGTGACCTCTAGTGACTTTTCTTGGACAAATTTATGGTACTCACCTCAAGTAAACATTATACTTCCATGGTGCTGCTCTTGTGCAATACTGCACTCAGCATTAGTGGATGTCATCATTGGGACCTTCCACTATTTGTTGTTGGCATCATATGTAAACTCAAGTTGCACAATACTTCAAATTCTGCAATACAGGAGATGTCTTTTGAGTTTGGGTGTGTGAAGAATTCTGCAGGAGATAGCCAACCAAAGCAAATTGCTACTTGGTTTGTGGACAGAGACCTGGAGGTCTTGCTGGATGGGTGATGGAGAGGATGGTTGACATCTTTTCCCAGGAATGCCAGATGACTCCATGGCACTAGACCCTGCCAACCTGATCTGAAGTCACTACCTTGGTGAGGGCAGTGGCTATGCTCAGCCGAGCAGATTTTAATGACATTTTGCACTTCACAAGAGTAAGTGTCACTACCTTCTCTCTGCTACATCACAGTCAAACTCTATCACTGCACCTACCCTAACCAAGGCTCATGGTCTACCAGTCTCATTGCTGCATGCAGCACATTCATTCAATGCTTTTCACATCCCCATTCTCTCAAACTACTAACTCTTCCTGTCCTCTGCACTTTCTACTCACTACTTGCCAATATTCCTGCATTGGCTTCAACACTGACCATTTTACCAGTCACTTTTGTCCCACTCAATCCCTCCATTTGTGCCACTGCAGGAAGAAAATTCTATACATTATGGCTGAAAGAATGGCATGATACCTGACCTTCACCTACTTTCCTCATATGAGGAGAGGATCTTTGAGCTCATGAAAGAGGTCTATGACTGCTCATGTGATGATGCCAAGATCTCCATTTATTGGCTATGAAGTAGGATTAATTTTGTTGAACTACAATACTCTCCCATTATCAAACTGTGAACATTCTTAACATGGTCAAGTTTCTAACTCTTATGTGCAACTTACTCCCTCTTTTGTCTGCAGCAATATCATTGGCATCTAAATAACATCCTCCTGGAAGACAGCAGACTCCTCTGGCTGCCAGCTTCTCCTCCAACTCTGAGGAAACCACCACAGATCCTTCAAAGAATGCACAGGCAAGGTCATTTCTTGTATCCTCCACTCAGTGGGTATTTCATTGAGACTTCAGAGCACGTTGTGCTGAACAGATTACTGCCACTTCTCCAGGAAGCTAGCCAAAGAAGGAATGTCCCAGTCTATTGGCCCTCAGAGGACTATAGGCCCTTGCTCACCCCAGGCAAGGGAAGATCACATGATGCTGGCCATTAATAACTTTGTTAAAATGCCCAAACTACACAAGCAGGTTTGTTGGAGATGCTCATAAACATGCATTGAATGTCTGAGAAGTTCACTAATGTTATCTGTAACATGCTTACTCCAGCATATGTACATCTGGCTCTCTCCAGGGACAGGTTAGCAACAGTCTCAGAGAGCAAGATGCAGCAGGACGTTCATTAGCTGCCAGAGGTGCATAAAGATCTGTTCACTATCACTCTAGCCACTGATGGACACCATTAACAGCAATGCGACAGGAACACGAGGAACCTGACTTCACAAGGAGACAAGATGGTGCCAGTAGACTCCCACATGGAGGAGGAATCACATTTAGGCCTCCAAGAAGCCTCATCTCACTGCACTTGAGAGTTACTCAGCCTCTTCACTTCCTCTGCCTGGGACTCACAAACCTATGGAAGTTCAAGCTGTCCAGAAGGAACTTGAATCTGGCCAGGGCATTCTCAGCATGACTCAGCCCTTTGTCCATCCAAACTCTCAGAGCCAATAGGTCCCACTATAGAGTAACCTCCCTTCATCTCAATTGCAGGCAACAGACCTGCACCTACATGTAATGGGAGGGAATAGAAAATAAAAACCTTCAGAAACCACAGGTGACACCTCACAATGAATGGATTGTCATATTTGTAAATACATTGGCACTTTACATCATAATGGGTTGAATCTTTTGAGACCTGAATAATGTAGATGATGGTGGGAGATCTGGGAAAATCACATGAAAGGTGCAGTCAGGCCTTTCTCAATGTCAGGAACAATAAGTTGCATTTTCATTGGAGTTCAGGACCTTGAGATGAGATTCCTGTGAGGAAGCAGCAAGCTGCCAATTAACAAGGATTACTGCTAGTCATCAGCCTCATGAACTGCATATCTAAACTCATTAATATGTAGCTTTTTATCCCATCACATGCCATAAAGAAACTAGATGCACAAATTCCCAATGAAATTCCAAACCAAAACCTGGCAACTCTAATTCACAACTTCTATCTCTGGACCTCCATTTCGGACTCCCAGTACCATCATCTCAAGGCACACTCCATGCATTATAGGCAACAAACCCCATTTCCATGGACATTGGCATTGCAATTGACAGCATCAAAGCATCAGTATGATGCATATCTGTTCCACTTGAACCACATTGCTGCACAGCCATGCTACATCTCAAGGTAATGCTGTCAACGAAATGCTGCTACAAGCACCTTTGAGTGCAGGGACAGGCACCAAGCTCACAGATCAGACCACGTTACATCTCAGAGTTGCTTGTTCGCTTTGGGCTTCCTCATTTTGACGCTACTTGGATACTCATGACATTCCTGCTTTGCCTTGTTGTGCCTTTCTGTTCTTTTCTCTCTGAGCCAGAGCTACATTGGACTCACAGTTTATCTGTCTTGCCTTGTCATTTAGTGCAGATACAGACCCAAGAAGCTTGTCATGGTTGTCAGTCACATCAGGAGAGAAACCCTTCAGCCAGAGAGTCCTGGCACAGTGATACCAGCGCAGGAGCTTGGAAACATTCAGTCAGCACCTTGGAGTGGTCAGGTTCAAGATCAACTCCTTGTAAGGGATGAGGAGCTGAAATTCAGGTACCCCCACCACTTGTGTTGAATCTTGTTGCCATATTGTTTACTTCTGGAATAAGATAAAGAGAGCTAATGAGGGACATCAAAGTGGATCAGACAACTGGTGCAGATGGGGAAAAGGTATGTCATTCTTAGTGAATGAGTAGGCAGCACTCAGACCATACAGAGTTAGCGTGTGGAAGTTTGGGAGTGGTGAGATCGAATGAAGGAAGATGTTGCATACAATAGTGAGAATGGTAGAGAATGAGTTCAGTTGAGAGCTGGAAGCAGTGACACAGATTGAGTTGATGTGAGGTAGCAGAGAGAAGATGGTGGCACTCACCCTGGCAGAGGGGGGATGGGGGAGTGGAATCTTCCTTTTTGCAATGTCAGGCATTCCTCCGGGTCAAGGTGGCAAGGTGTACATACTGAAGTGGCAAAACTGGACCCACTGGCAGAGTCTGGAGTTGTGACTTCCTCTGCCGGTCCTGGGAAGATGACAGTCCTCCTCTGCACCACCCATTCATCAGGAATTCTAGCTGACCATTTGCAATAGAGGGTGTCAAATTCCCCCTTATTTGCCATGTTTGGTACAAATGTCAGGAACCATGTAGGGCAGTTTCCAGACTTGAAACTTTAACTCTGTCTCTCTCCACAGATGCTACCAGAACTGCTGACTTTCTCCAATCACTCTCTGTTTGTTCATGATACAATTCTTTACCTCACCAACAAAGTTTTCATGTTAACCAAATTTGACAATCACAACCTAGTTCACTGTAAACACAGATTCATTGAACAATAGCAAAAATTCAGCATAGATTTGAATTCAAAGGAGATCAGAATGATTTTGCTATTGATGTTCAATAAGCATTGCAGAATATGTAATGCCACAGGATAGCATTATGAAATCTGACCCACTTTTCTCCTGATATGCACGTTTGTATATTTTCTAGTATGCATCATTTAATCAGCAACCACAGTTAACATTGGTTTCTGAGCTAAGTAAAAATTATATCTGGTACTGTTAACCCAGATGAGATCAGCTAATTAGAAGAATTGAAATTGTTTCTTCATTTACATTATGACTTATTATGGCACCATCTATTTGTTCTGCTCATGAACTGCTCAACAATTATTTGAAATAACTGATGGTAATGCTTAATAAAAACTGAAAGAACTACAGATGCTGGAAATCAGAAACAAAAACAGAAAAAGCTTAGTGGGTCTGGCAGCATCTGTGGACAGAAATTAGAGTTAATGTGTTGGGTCCAGTGACCCTACCTCAGAACTTTTTCATTAACTCTGGTTTCTCTCTCCAGATACTGCCAGACCTACTGAGCTTTTCCAGCAATTTCTATTTTTGTTGTTGCTGATAATACTGTTCTGATTGAAATCTGATGTTAGAACGCTGACCATAGATCATTGCCAATTTTTTCTTGGTATGTGTCTCACTTATATGATATTTTTAAAGTTCAAATGTATTTTATTTTTCTACAAAGATTAATCATTGCTAATATGTCATCCAATCATTCATGTGAAGGTATTACACATGTCGCATCTTCCTCCTGCACTACCCACTTGATATTTTGTTGATGAATTGTAGAATACAGTAATGGTTTGATTAAATTTGAGGCAATTTTTAAAAATTCTGTTTTAAGGATTTACTATATGTATAATAGTTCAGAAATACAAAATCCATTCATTAGAGCAGATTTTTCCATGACAATAATACAGCTACAGAATTATCTCATATGGGATATTACTTTTCAAATGGCATAAACCAAGTTATCAGTGCCAACAGAAATGTTAAGGTTATTTTTCTGGGATTTTAATGCTTTCATTTACCCATAGGAAGCAATGTCTGTTTTTTCCAGTCAACATGTAAAAGTACAACAGAAGTTATTTGTAACAACTATGTGGTATGTCATTGAATCTTGTTTTGATATTTTTATCTAGCTGGTATGCCTTTATTCAAATGATATCATTTTCTAGTTGATTTATCTTATATTAACAAAATATATTTTGCTTTCTGCAACATGACTTAAAGCTGCTTTCACTGGACTGCAGCTTTAATTCTGCATGCCAGTCCTTTTTCCATGGCAAAGTCAAAAGAAATTACTTTGTTTTATGATACTGATAGCATCAGTGTATTATTAAATTCCATGTAGTTGTCCATGCAGGGTAAACTGAACTCTTTAATGGAACATTTTCCACTTGATACAGAGCTAATGGCTCATTTAAAATCACTATGATCTAACGTTGATGTAAAAGATTTTTACAAAGCTAATTCTCATGCAATTCTGGGAAAGTCTGGTGACTGAAATTGCAGAACCGTGTGGGAAAGATTTTCAAGCAATACATTTGAAACAGCTGTTGTATCAGATGCTAAGCCAAAACATATTTTTAGGGTATGAAGGCTGGGTATTTGGAAATAACCCAGAATGTACTCATTGCAGACACTTGGGAAAACAAAAAAATCACAAGGACCTTGGTGGAATAGCCTCAATACTCAAAATATTGATGACATGATGATGTCCAAGTGACAGAACATGCTAGTATTTCGATTGTTGTGCCATTAAATCACAGGATAGAGGCTAACAAATGTGAATTGGGAAGATTCCTGATGAAGGACTATGCCTGAAATGTTGATTCTCCTGCTCCTTGGATGCTACCTGACCTGCTGTGCTTTTCCAGCACCACACTCTCAACTCTGATCACCATCATCTGCAGTCCTCACTTTTCAAAATTCAGACAGTGTCTGTTTTGTATCGCCACATACCCTTCTATTTTTCTCCAAATTCCAATTTCCCTTTTCTGATCTCTTCAGACCACATATTTGCTACAACGAAGAGAATTGCCTCAGTTGTACTTGGTCATAGTGCTTCTACTTAGTACATCGCAGCAACCTGATGATGAATCTTCCTCTGATTTTCCTTTCTGTCAAAGGGAATTGTTTTGCCTTCTCTTCTCAACTTCTTACGGTTGCATAATTGGATGATATAAGTGACACAATTGTATGGTCTGTTGTATGTGTGCTTTGTCTTCAATCGAGTTCACCTTTAAGGAGACTGTATGCTGTGTGTATACTATGTGATGATTCTGCTTGCAGTTATCCTGATGTGAGTCTGCACACGAATCAGTTGGATTTTTTTGTAATGTCTGCTTCAGAAGTTATTATGTGTTTTGCTGATTTAAATAAGCTATCCACAGATCATTCGACTTGACCAGTGATTGATTATTAGATACTTGTCATCAACAAGTCATAGTTTATCATGAGCACACATTTATACAAATGTATGGTGCCACAAAGTAGAGCCCTACACAATGCATCCAAGAGTGTCAATGGCTTAATACTTTTCTATAGGGAAAAGAGGTTGTGTGATTTTGAGTCATTCTTACACACATCACAGCAGTTTATGTAAGAACAGAAATTAATCAAGGTTTGGGAGAAGTTTGTTCACCTGTATTCTCTGATAGAGAATGGTTTACATGGTTATGGAAGATCTGATGATATTGAGAGCCAATAATGAAAAAGAAATAAGATAAGGGCTAAAATAAGATGATAATATTCAGATGATATTATCTCATAAATGAGCTAATATCCAATTGAAATGGACTACAATAAACAATAATATTATGACATATCAGTCTCAAGCTCTTCCGACTACTCTCATAATTGAAGTATCTCATCCTTGGAATGATTCTTAGGAATTCCTTATGCACTGAAATCCACCACTGCAAGAAAGGATTGTCTTCTTGCCATCATAGCAATCACATCCTCTATCAGTCACTTAGCATTGAAGCAAATAGGACATACATTACTGTCCAAGATCTGTAATACCAAATTATGATTTGTAGGATAGGAGTGATTCTTATTGGGGAATAGTGATCGTGCCACTGGATTAGGAATCCAGAATCCCAAACTATGTTTTTGGCCATGGGTTCAAATTCCATCCTGACATATTGTAAAATTTGAATTCAGCAAAAATCTGAAATGAAAAGCTAATCTAATGGCAACCATTGTTGATTATTTAAAAAAACCCATCTGATTCTCTAATGTGCTTTAAGGAAGGGAATCTCCCATGCCTCAGTCTACATGTGTCCAATAGCAATGTGACTAAAATTTAGTTGCCCTCTGGACAATTAGGGATGGGTAAAACATTTGAGTCGAGCCAGTGACACCCACTTCCCATGAACAAATTTTTTAAAATACAATACGATAGCTTTGGAGAAAATCAATCCCGATATATATGTCACAGGCCTATTTGGAAAGAAGATGACTGTTTGAGTACGTTCATTTCTGTGGTGTCCTTTGTGATCCGGCAAGATATCATGAATCTCAGACAGATAGGGATGAAAGGTTCACCAGCTGTGTGTGCATACCCATGGTTGAATGCCAGTAATACTCAGGCCGATAATGCTGGCTGTCTCTCTTGGAATATGCAGCAACTCCAGAGCAGCAGAAACTCTAAACTCTGTTAAATTTCTCATGATCTGAGATGCAGCAGTGGAAAGTTTGGACTCAAATCTATTGCTGAAGTTTACAATATGTTTAAGGTTAGGATTTGGTATCTCCAATTTTGTTTTGAATTTCATGGCCATCATGGCAGAAAACATTGACTTCATGTCTCCTGGCAACCAATAATAATTTCTATAGTCTTTATTTGTGAATATCATCTCTTGTTATCAATCATACTACTCAGTTCAATGTCATCAAAGTAATCTATTCTCACAAGTATAAAACTCAGAACAGAAGTAGAACTGCAAGCACTGCTAAAACACAAATCTCTGTTTCCTTCCAGACTCCCCGTGGTGGTGCAAGTGTTCCAGCTTAACACCTTAAGTGGACAAATTAATTTTTCAATTTTCTAAATATACAGTTGTGTTCCCGCCTTCCTGCAACCTATGTTCTTGCAGGTAGTTGATGCCACAGGTTTAGAAGGTGCTGTTGAAGGAGGAGTCTTGGTGAGATGATGCAATGTATCTGATAGCTGATACACACTTCTGACACTATATTCATGCCATGGAGCAAGTGAATCTTTAAAGTGGCAAATAGGGTGCTGGAATGCTTGAATGTTGCTGGAGTTGACGTTATCCTGGTAAGTTGGAAATATTCTAATACAATTATGACATGTGCCTTGTAAATCGTCTACAGGTTTTAGGGAGAGAGGAGGTGAATTGTTTGGCATAAAATTTCTAATCTCTGACCTATTTTTGGAGCCTACTATTTGTTTGACTGGTTCAGTTATGCTTCTGGTTAATTGTATTGATGACAATGCTGTTTAATGTCAAGAAGAAAGAGTTAGATACTCTCTTGTTGGATAAAACTGAAAGAACTGTAGATACTGCAAATAGGGAACAAAAACAGAAGTTGCCGGAAAAGTTTCACAGGTCTGGCAGCATCTGTGAAGAAAAATAATGTTAACTTGGATTTTTCTTCACAGATGCTGCCAGACCTGCTGAGCTTTTCCATCAACTTCTGTTTTTTTCTCTCTCATGTTGGAGATGGATGGCCAGGCATTTGTCAGGTGTGAAAATTACTTGCTACCTGTCTGTCCAAGCCAGAGTACTGTCCAGGCCCTTCTGCATGTGCACACAAACCACTTAAGGATCTATGATGACAAGTGATGCTGAACATGCACATATTCATCAGCAAGCATTTTCACTTCTTGCCTTATGTTCAGAAAAGATTATTGATGAGTAAACTGAAAATGATCAAATCCAGGATACTGTGGAATTATTGAATCCCTCCCGTGCAGAAAAGACCATTTGGCCATCAGGTTTGCACCGACCCACAGAAGACCATCCCACCCACACCTATCCTGACACCCTATCTTTGTAATCCCACATTTACCATGGCTAACCCAATTATCTTGAGGAACCCCTACACCAGTGATCTAGGACTGTGATGATTGGACTCCAACAAGCACAACATTCATGCTAGATATAAATGTAATCAGTAGAGCAGAATCCAAGGAGTAGGAGGGTTGACATTTGGGAAATAAGCACTTCATCAGGAATGTGGAAGTGGAAGGGGGTTGAGATATAAATAAGAGGATGAGGTGGAGCTGGGGGAAAGGTAGCTGGGATGGTAATAGGTGGATACAGGTGGGAGGCAATTGTGAAAGGTCAGTGGGGAGGCAATTGTGAAAGGTCAGATAGGTGGGAAGGAAGATGGACATGTAGGACAGGTCGAGAGGCAGTGCCAAGTTGGAGGGATACATCTGGAATGAGGTGGGGGTTGGGGCAGTGGGGAGGGGAGACTTGGAACCTGGTGAAGTCACTATTCATGTCATGTGGTTGTAGGGTACCGAGGCGGAAGATGAGGCATCCTTCCTCCAGTTGGCGGTTGGAAGACAGTTCATTGCCAGTTCTTCAGTGTCTGCAACCCAGACAAAATCCAGGCATAATTTGTTGCTCCATCTTATGACCAAAGAATTGTTATGTAATGCAGCCCAGTGATTCTGGTGGTGCCCAAACTGAGCATTAACGAGAGGTTAGTTGTGAGTAAATATTACTTGAAATTACTCCCATTATTTTGTGATGATTGAAAGTTTGACTGACAGACTAGTAATTGGGTTGATCAGATTTGTCCTCTTTTTTGTGACAGGCGTGCCTGGGAAATTTCCAGATTGTCAGGTAAATGTTCATGTTATAGTTGTACTGGAACCGCTTGGGTAGAGCACAGCAAATTCTGTAGCATATAGTTTTGGCAGTACTATTGGAAGTATTACCTTTAGCCTTTGCTGTACCTACTGCACAAAGCTATTTCTTGATATCACATGGAAAGAAGGTCTTTTGACTCAGCCTGTTTAGATGTGTTGTGTTAACAGCCTGGAGCAAAAGGACTTGAACCTGTTCCCCTGGGTCATATTACATGGAGTGAATCAAATAGGCTGCAGTCTGTCACTTGCAAGGATCAGGGGTTCAGCAGGAGACAAAGCTGGATCATCTACTTGGCACTTTTAGATGAATGGTTTTCTCCAATTACTTCAGCCTTATCATGGTTCCACAATCATTGAGGGTAGGGATGTCCACTGAGTTTCCTCTTCCCATGAACTGCTTAATTGCATATCACCATTAATGATTTGATTTGTTTACTCTGTTATCACTAGTTCTGTGCACAGCATGCTGCTTTTAATACTTCTCACGTGTATATAGTCCTGGATTGTAGCTTCAAGTCGATACCGAAATTCATGTGCTGGTCCTGGCATGCTCTCATAAACTCTTCATTCAACCAAGACTGGTTTTCCAGGCTAATGGTAAAGTAAGGGATGTGCCAAACCACAAAATATCCAAATCAAGCTCCCATGCAAGTTAGTTGCACTGTAAAAGAAACTCATTGCCTTTTTTGTTTGTCACCAAACATAGCTCAGTGGTGGTTCTCTTCCTTCTGAGTGCGAATGCCATATATTCAAGCCTCAGTAAGTAAATCTGAGTGGGAATGCCATATATTCAGGTCTCAGTAAGTAAATCTGAGTGAGAATGTCATATATTCAAGCCTCAGTAAGTAAATCTGAGTGAGAATGTCATATATTAAAGCCTCAGTAAGTAACTCTGAGTGAGAATGTCATATATTAAAGCCTCAGTAAGTAAATCTGAGTGAGAATGCCATATATTCAGGCCTCAGTAAGTAAATCTGAGTGAGAATGCCATATATTCAGGCCTCAGTAAGTAAATCTGAGTGAGAATGTCATATATTCAAGCCTCAGTAAGTAAATCTGAGTGAGAATGTCGTATATTCAGGCCTCAGTAAGTAAATCTGAATGAGAATGTCGTATATTCAGGCCTCAGTAAGTAAATCTGAGTGGGAATGCCATATATTCAGTGATAAAATTTGCCTGATTGACTAATACTCAGGTCAAAAGCAATTCATACCAAGTTTCTTCAGTAACAGAAAAAGTACTTATATTATTGTAACATGCTTGATTTTAACACAAGCAGTGAAAAGAAAGGATTTCTAATTCATGCAATTTGACCCATACCCCTTCAAAACCCGAAATACACACGCTCTATCAAGATTGTACAGACAATTATCAAATGGATTAACATTAATACTATGGGCAGAAAAGAAAACAGACAGGGTAAACAAGTTCCAAAAATCAAAAGTCCAGATCACAAAGTGGAAAAGTTACTTTGTTCACAGTCCTTTTGATCTTTGCAACAATACACCGTTAGCTGGATGGTCACCGTTGTTCTTGATTTGATATTTGATCAGGTGGATGTGACTCTTGTATGAATTTACTTGCTTTTAAGCTTTTTGGGGTTTTCAGTGAGAGAGGTGGATTCTTTCTGTCATCAGGTTCGAGTAGATTTTTCAGCTCTACGTACTGAAAGCTTTCTAACACTCCACAACTCAAAAACAAATCAAAGAGCTTTGTCGGGCAGAATTTCCTTAACTCAAAATATTCTTGGTACCATTCAGTCTTGAATTCTCTTCCTTACTGCTTCCAATAAGCAATGTTGTATTGTACAGCTCATCAATATGTAACACTTGATGTACCAGTTGCACAACTTTCCTTATACTCCACTTATAGTATTTCAATTTCAATTTCCGTTTATGGTCCCACAAAATGAAAATATGTGCTCTCTTACAGGCACTACTTGTTTCATCAGATGGTTGTAAAAGATCCATTGGTGCTATGGAATAGACGTCTTTGCTTCCTGGTAACAATTTTCCTCAACCAACGCCTTGAAAGAGATGGTTTGATCAATTATTGAAATGCTTTTTAGGTATCATATTGTTATAATTGTGACTATCCATAAGAATAATCTCTCTAATTGCATGAAAATTACAATGAGATGTCCAGCAATCATAAAAGACACCATCTGTACTGCAGATATCACTCAATAGACATATGTTGTACAAAAAAGAATTGGCCAGTTTGAGCTCTGTTCAAAGCGTCAATTACCTGCAAATTAGTGCCTGTCTGGAGAGATAGAAGAACTTTTCTGAAAGCATGTTCTTTCTCTCTCGGCAGGGATCTTTTAATTCACACAGAGAGATATTTCTTTTACTGATATTATTTTGGCACACATTAATGAGTATAAGAAGGAGTGAAGCAGAAACACCAGGAAAAAAAAAGGATGGCAAGCTTCAGAAGGTGGCAATTAACCCTGAAAGGAATCAAGGAAGATACCCTGGAGGAGATGTATGCAAACCATAGGGCCTACACGATGAGCTCACTGAACTTTACTCACTGATTCTTAACACAGCATTGTAGGAAACAAGGGACCATTCGGCAAAACACGCAGTCAACTATCACTGCATTGACCATAACAGGTGGAGTAGGATACTGCTGGAGTGAAGTCTTTATGAATGTACAAGTATTTTGTTTGCAGCGACTTACCTTGTGGGTGGAATTTTTCTATTTTCATTTGTGGTAAGATTGGAGGTGGGAAGAACATTTAAAAATTCTGGGTTGTGTTGGATCAGATCCCCTCCTCACCCCTCCCTGTCACACACAATTTCCTGCCTCTGCTAAAGTTAAGTTCTGTGCAGGAAGGCATATGGTTGATCTTCCAACCCCACTGCCAATTGAGGCCTGCCCCACTGCTTGAATTAATCCAGTTGTGGTAGGTTAAACCATGAAAGACGCTTGTCACTTCAGATGAGGGAGGTGTGTCCCTCGATTAAAGGTGATCAATCAGTGCCCGATTGAGGGCCTGGATATCAGGATGGTTTGGAGGTGTGAGGTCACTTCTAGGAAGTCATCTGCAGTTCTGTGACTCTGTTAGGGGTGGGCAAAAAGGTGGCAGCTATACTTATAGCATCAGTCACAGCCTCTCAGTGGTACTGCTGAGTCTGAATTGTTGGCCTCTTACTACATCACCCCAAACCCCTTCCCTCAGCCCTGAGGGATTCTGAATCCAGGGGAAGTTCCACCTATAGCTTATGGTTCAAGGGCCTTCTGAAAAGACACAACAATGGTAGTGTGCCAAGAAAAACCTTTGACACCTTAACAATATTCCAGCCAATTTATCAAATATCTCAAACCCAGCAAGTGCAATTTTATCATGCTCCTATTAGTGCAGGTGAGTTTAAAATTAATGTTCACCTCTTGAATACTATTAGATACTCAATTATCATGCAATTAACAACCGCAGCCTGAATTTGAAAGCATTAAGTTACAGCTGGAGACAAGTACAATTTAATCAGGCTGCCATGTATAATTGCATAAGGCAGACCACATGCGCACAGTTTTCCAGGATTAATAAATTTATCTTATACCCATGGATCCCAGGAACTACATGAAAGAGCTATGGGCATTGCATCCATTGCTGGATTCTCCCAAATGCAGCATTTAGTTGACTGCACACATACAGCTACTGCCAACATGCACAGAATCCATATGAAATATATAGGGCTTCATTTCCACTGGCAGCTGTTCATGTATGGAGGTACAGTAGGGCAGTTACTAAGCGCTGGCCAGTATTCCAGTATGCCCGAAACATCAATTTTCCTGCTCCTCAGATACTGCCTGACTTGCTGTGCTTTACCGGCACCACTCTAATCTTAACTCTGATCTCCAGCATCACTTACGCACAGTATTCCAGAAGCCTGAATGTAAATTCAAAAGTCCCCATGGCAGATTGATCATTTGTATTCAGCTTAAAAAAGGCTGCTATTAATAAAAGTGGCGACAGAGCTACCAGCTACCAGCAATAAAATCCTAACTGCTACAAAATGCCCTTTAGCCGAAGGAAGCTTTGCAATCTTACTCAGCGTGGCATGACAGTTTAGTCTAAAAGCCGGCATTGTGGGTAGAGATAAGTTCTACCCATTTCAACAATATCCACATCCAAGGAATGAATGACAAAGGAATGTGTCCAATTCTGTTTAGATCTCACATTGCCAAATCATTAATTACGGGCAACATTTCGAAGAGCTGAGCTGACTGCCTGGATAATCCCAGATACAGCAATAGTCACAATATTTGATAGGGATCTTTATTCTGTAATTATTCTGATGCATTGACTATTTGGAGTTTTATTTTCAGCCCAAATACGATGTTGAGGTGAGTAATGGTTTGTCTGTTCCTGTCTACCTGAGAAAAATCAGCCAATGGCAAGTAGATTCAGGCAATGAACTTCAATTTGCTTTACGCATCCACTAAATTTGTCACCCGTCATCCTCACCTTTGTTATTCAGGTAGCCGTTGAACTGGTCTTGCACTGCATCCAAATTCTGTAGATTTGCTTTCTCCTGAAACATCTGCTTGCACATCTGTCTGCCACCTGAAAGTTATTGAGCATCTGTCCCCTGGACTCTTATCACCTTCACTAAGGTCCACAACCCCTAAAAGGGGATGTTCTGGAAGAAGACAGTTTTCAGCTAGAGTTTGAAGTTTGCAGCAAAAATAAGTCTGAAAATAAAGGAAACTACTTCTTGCAAGGTTACAGCAAATAATGTTAGACTTTTATTCCAGCTGTGTTTTTTTTTGAAAGAACTACTATTACAGAGACAAAACTGGCTGTGGAGGTAAAGAAAATGGCTAACTGGAGAGAGAGAGAGACTCTTAGAATGTCACACCTATGGATGTCATATTCTTTACAGGGGGATAAGGCAAATCAAAACAGACCAAACTGTGGTGTCTTGTGGTTACAGACATAATGAGGAGCTAATGATCCCTTGCTCAACAATACACCATTAACTATGGATTACCTTCTAAAATGCAGGCAGATTTTGCATTTTCCCCTTTGAACAATGCATAAGGACAGGGGTTAAAAAGTCAATTTCAAATTTACTGGAGTGGGCTAGTGTGTCTAAAAATCTTCATGTTTATCAGCCTGGGCTAGACTGTTAACATACTATGAAGGTCACAGTAGAAGAACTATTCCTTAGTCATCCCTGTGTAACAGGTCAAGACTCTCTCATTCTAAATGCTGGAAGTCAACTAGTGAGCAGCCAGTTGAAAGGAAACCAGACAATAAAATAACTTTTTCTAAATATCTGAATGCCAGAATGCAAATACAATTGAAAGGAAACAGAACTACAGAATCTCAATTTATCTGCAAAACTAAGGATGATGAAACCCACTGTTTGTTAACTGCTGTTTATGCTTTCAATTGCCTGCACTGAACCAGTCCCAATGTTCAATTATTCACACTTCACAAATACTTCAGAAATTGATCTGCATATTTTTTCTTTAATTTGTGTTATTTGGACTCACCTCTTATTTCTAAATTGTGCGTATGCATGTGATGTTAACATTTTCCCTCACATATAGTAATTAATAAACTCATTCTTTTTGTTAATTAAAAAAAACTTATTAAGTTGGCTCCTTTTCAAACATAAGCTCTTTTGAGTCTGGGAGAATCGTCTCCATAAGGAAAGTGATCCATTATAAATTAACTTTCATGCAACAACCAAAATGATGGGTGAATGACGAAAGGAGTTGAAAATGTGTTGCTGGAAAAGCACAGCAGGTCAGGCAGCATCCAAGGAGCAGGAGAATCGACGTTTCGGGCATAAACCCTTCTTCAGGAATGACGAAAGGAGCCAGTTCATTCCTCCTTACCCAGGAGCTATGGAGTGCCCTGTCTGGAGCTAGAATGAATTGGGGAATCTTACCTGGGGTCTGGTCATAATAACACACCACTTCAGATCTGCTGTCTAATGTAGATTTCAGATCAGAAGTTGTCAACATTGCAAATGTGTAGGGAACCTGCCTGTGAATTCAGTTGAGACCTGATGATCAATGGATTCAGGTCTCTCACTGGTACTATTAATTGGCTGTCCTCATCATTCAGCATCACATAGCATCTGATAAGTCCCTTGCAGAAATTTAAGCTTCACATATCTCTTTTGCTTTCTTTGTTTTCATCATTTATTCTTCAGACAAATTTTACCTCTGCCACACATTCTTTATGAAACTTGGTGTAATGCTTTGAGTTTCTTTTGTTCAGCTAAAGTCATTAAATTGCAGGTTAATTTAAAATATTTACTTAGTGTCAGTAGCAAGTCATTGTATAATGAATAGCATCTCTACAAATTGAACTCCCAGTGCATGGAATGATCACTTGATTTACACAACCTAAGAAATGTACCCTAAATGATGATTTTGTTTTCATTTGTTTCCTTCTCTATCTCAGGGATAGGAATGAGACAGATATGCAACTGGAATGAATTGTTTAACTAATGCAGTTTTTCAGGAGATTTCTAAATTTGAAGCTCATCCCCACTATAATTTAGATCTACTCACATAATTTAGATTCCAACAACCAACAGAAAGAGCAGATTAGCTCTGAGTCTCTTATTCTACACGTCAATGTAATAATAACTGTGAGAAACTAGATCTATACTTAAACAAAGTCATTGCAGCTAACAGCTGACAAAAATCTAACATATGACAGACACAGCTCCTTTGTACAAATCAAGAAAATAAATGATATGAAAATAAAGCAACACGTGTTCTATCAAGCAAGTTCAATAGTGTGCTTCCTGTCACTTTCCTCATTGCTTTCATGATTAATTTATCTTAAACACAATGAGAGTTCATATAATAAATCATAAATGTTAGTATGTCATTATTTAAAAACCTTTAGTAGCCTTTATTTGGAAATAAAACACTTTGTGTCAATGATGAAGTGTTGCAGTTTTAATGGCTGACTGCCAGTGTGATTCGGGTTTGGGAATTTTACATTAGGTTTCATATATTTTAGTTAATGCTGCTGTGAACAGCAGCAAATTGTATTTACATGTAGAATTGAAGATGCATCACAGGGGTGTAATCAAACAAACTTGTCATATTGTTTGACAATTTAGCAATTTCATACATAATCAAGATGTTACTGCACAAACTAAGTAACACTTTGTGGAGATTGTTATCATCTGGATCAGGCTCAAGAGACCAAATGGCCTATTCCTGCTCTTAGTTCATATACAGTATAAACCTACTTTTGAGGTTTTTTTCTGCCAGTACAATGAAGCCATTTTGATTAGCTTCTAGTTTTAAGGTAATTGTAGCTAAATTGTTCACAGGAACAAAGTTTATCTTTGCTGCATAAACTTGACAAGAGATTGTGATGGAGACAGTTAACACCCACTGACCAGAATTTACATCCAAGGAAATTGTGTAGTCATGAGCTCCACAGGATTTGAGAGGAGAGTGATAGCCATAAATGGTCACCCGTCCTGCAGTGTAATTTTACGTTGATGGAAAGGTTACAAAGAAAGGATCAAGAGATGACTGAAGGACCACTTTAAAAATAGAAGAGCTCAAGGGAAATCCTTGAAGAAGCAGAATTGAAATTATAGAGAGAAAGGAGAATAATCTAAGAGAAATCTGTAAAAAATTGAATTCTCATATTAAAGAAATGGGGAACTTTAATTATTTCACAAATATTGGTGCTAATTTACACCCAGCAAATTTATATTGAAGAGGCTACTCTTAGAAATATTTATTAATAGCACATAACACTCTCTGTAAATTAAAACATTGGCATGTGTTTCTCATTAAATATTTATATACATTGGCTTCAGGCCTGATACCCGACAATGCTGCCAACACATAAAAATATTTAGCCGTAACACTTTTGGAGCAGTAGTCACAGGGGAAAGTTAATGGCCCATGTAAACAATTAGTGTTCCCAAAGCATGGCTCTATGCATCTCCCATGCATTTCCCAACATATTTGGATTTATTTTCATTATATTGCAAGTGGTCACTGGTCATAGCAGAAATGAGGCAACAAAATCAAAAATGCAAAGCATGTACAAAATAATTACATTTAGATTTAGTTTTCATTTAAGTAGCTTTCTTCTTATTTTTTTTATTTTTTACCTTTTGAGATCAGCAACTGAAGATGGGGCTCACTGGTCTCTGAGATTATTGGAGCCCAATTTGTTTTGTTCCTTCTCTAGGTACAATGAACAATTTTCAATGGTGGTGTGATCAACTGTGGTACTCCACCATCATCACAGAACAGGAATTTGACCTGTTGCCTTCCTTGGTGGTCTTTGCTTGTGCCTTATCACACAATGTATGTAAGGTGTAAAGCCCCCTCAAATGGCAGTTGTGCATAAATTGCAATTAACTCAGCAGTGTATGGGCAGTCAAATATTTACTTCTAATCTTTGACATTAATGAAAGTTGAATGATATTGTAAGAAAAACTGGAACATCTCTCAAAAATCTGACATCTCTAACATTGTCAGATCATGATGTGGAGGTGCCGGTGTTGGCACAGGTTCGACAAAGTTAAAAATCACACCTGTAGTCCAACAGGTTTATTTGGAAGTACAAGTTTTCAGGGCGCTACCTGATGAAGGAGCAGTGCTGTGAAAGCTTGTACCTCCAAATATACTTTTTGGACTAGAACCTGGTGCTGTGTGATTTTTAACATTGTGAGACCTAACATCTGGTCCTCCTCAAACTCTTTGTAAAAATGTCAATAATATCAATGTAACCTGTAATTAGTTACTAATGTGCAATAAACTTTATCTTGTTAACTACAAGAAACTCTGCTGGTGTTTTTTTTTAAATTTACTTATGGGATGTGGATGGCACTAGCTGTTCAGCATTTATTGCCTGCCCCTAGTGGCTATTGAGAAGGTGATGGTGAGCTGCAGTCCAGAGGTGCTGTAGGTTGACCCACAATGTCCATAGGGAGGGAATTCCATTTAGACCAGGAAGTGGTTTTCCTTGAGTATGTAAAACCAAGTAGGTTGTGCAGTTTCTTATGCTTAAATAAGATGGTGGCAGCAATCTTCATCATTAGCAGCAGCTCATAGAAAACAGTGAGTGTCTATTGTCACATTACACTCATCACCAGACCACAACCCTTAAAACATAATGATTCAAAAGACTCGTGGACATGATGGAGATCTCAGTTGCCAGCTGGAGAGCTGGATGAGTGATGGTGAGGGGAGATCCCTGGGTACATCCTAGGGGAGGGGAGATCAACAGCAATAGCAGAGAAGTAGCTCTTATTGCGCAACCTCCTCAAAGTAGGTACCTTTGATCAGGCCCTGAGTCCTTTTAGACAATAACACCTCTCCTCCCAAGTTATGAGCCTACAAGGCACACTTCATGGGTTTTCTTGTTATGGTGTCCATACGACAAGCCTACCATCCATCACTGGTTTGATTCCAGTAATAGTGGGATAAGCCACTTAAGTGAGCATTCCTGCTATGCCTTAACCAAAGTGGAGACATGACAGTGCAGGGCCACACCCACAGTCTTTCAGGTCAACTAAATATCCCTCACCCGCCACATCGTGGGGGGAAAGATTCCAGACATTACTTGTGAGTTTTCATAAGGAAGTATGAAAAATATAATTAAGAGGAGAACATGAGATGAATATAGAAATAATAGTTCTTCAGTTGAATCTGATTGAGGGGATCATGTTCCAATTGGCTTTTAGACATATCCTTTATAGTGTCACTGCCGATGATGAAATATACAGTGATCAAGTGGCTATTTGAGATGATGACAAAGAACATAGATAAACTGCAGTAATGGAAGAGAAGCTAATGTTGTAAATACATTAAAATTATTTTAAAATTAAATTGAATGAAGAGCCTGTAAGATTAACATTAATTAAAATGTCAATGAGCATTTGTGTATAAACATATTAAAGTAACATTCTCTTGTTCCCTTATCTCATTTTAAAATATTCTTCCTTTCTTTTGCTTCCTTAAATTTGTGACCAACAAGGACAGATGATTTCTCTCTTTCCTGTCATCACAGTCAATTTGTGTCTTTTTGAGAGCAGAGGAGAGGAAAGTCTGTGTTGCACAGCACACACTGTCCCAGGCCTATTTGCTTTCATTTATTTTTGTACAAACATCCAACTCTGACCATCTATGGATAATACTGGACCCAAATCTGTCCCACTAATCAGTGCCGTGATGCTGAGTCATGTCAAAGGCATAACACCAGCAAATCATGCTGCCTTCATGTCTCTTGTGCCATTTGGCACTATTTCACTAAAATCTGCATATTTTCTGCTTAGGGATCCTTTCATATTTGATCTTTTTGTAACCAATTAGATGCTGTACTGCTTGTTTCCTAATTTCTATACTTGTTCATGACTTGTAATTTGAAAATACTAACTACCACTGTTTAATCTGTTCCCAAAGCTGTTAATTTAGAAGGTCATAGTCCATCCATTTGGCTAAAGATATTCCTGGACTCATTAAATTATCTTACTGTAATTTAATGCATTTGACTTACAAAGCAGGACATGTATTTCCTCTCTAAAACCCTTATTTTCCTGTACAATGAATTGCATTTGTCTTATTTATGTGTCAACATTGTCAGATTAAGTTCTTTCATGTCAATGCCATGGTTGAGAATTCCATTTGCAGTCTTGTTAACACCAGGACCACTCTAATGTTTGCGATCGATTGCTCAATTCTATCAGAATTTATAGCAATGTCAAATATATCTCTTTAAACCAGCATTTTTAAAACTAAGTAAGTGATTCATTTTGGTTTGCATTTTAAATTAGAAGTTTTCTTTGCTCATAAATTTGTTTCATTCCTTGCCTTCCCTGGTGTCCCATGTTTTTCAGGTATCCAGAAGACATCCAAACCATATAGCCTGTTTTTAGACAGTTTCAAAATATTGGCAATCTGAACAAGCTGTTTCTGCTTATACTTCTGCTAACAATGTTGTTGCTCATGTACTGTAATTCCAGTTGGTCTAGCTTGCTCTTCTGTGCCAGCTCTGTGCTGCCCTACCTGCTGATCCACCTTCTGTCAGCAGTTTTCCTCCTACCTACACATTCTCTAATGGTCTATCATGTTCCTGGACCCTGCTTCTTCTGTTGTCCCAGTGATTCTGTTTGCCCAGCAGGCTGCTCTACTTTCAGCCATTGTGTTCCAAACTACTTCCCCTTGGTTGCTTTCCCTACTGGTTTTGCATGTTTGACTGATCCAGGTCAGCCCATTCTTTAGGAACCCGCTGGCCTTGCCAGCAATAGTCATGTCCCATGAAAGAATTAGAAAAAAACATGGCTAACCACTGCTATTTATAATTATACTTCTTAATTTGTGCATTAGTCACTTTGTCTCCAGGTCTGCTGAGTTAAATAATACTGTTTGCTGGTAGATCATAACTTTATTCCCACTTGTTTCAATTTTTGAGTTCTGACAAGCTGACGGAATAGAGATTTTCTCATGGGTCCCATATTGCCCTGTTCCAATAACTTCCCATGATTCCCTTCTACCTCTGGCTTCATCCTCAAGTGGCACCATGTTTGACCTCTTGCTTCACTTCAATTTTGTTTTGATCTTTCTTCCTCAGATCACAGTCCAATTTCAAAAGATCCTCTGCCTTTAGTTATAATTGGTCTGTGCATGGTTATTGACTGACCAGTATTTATCTCAATCAGCATTGCTGAAAAAGATAATCTGGCCAATATCATATTACTGCTTGTGCATTCCTACTGTGTAAATTTTACAAAGAGTACTCCATTGGCTGTAAAATAGTTGGGACAACTAAATGTTATCAGAGATGCTACATAAATGAAGTTTCTACTTCTGTTACTTCTGCTTTTACTCTTTATGTTTTTTACAGTTTAAGACAATTTTAAAATAATTTTTATACAATAATTGATGGTCATAGCCACTGAAGGACTGATGAAAATCCCAGAATAGCATTTATTAAATTTAGAATATGATACATTCAGCCTCTATGAGTCAATGGCCTGACACAACATCAATATCCTTCTTGCCAAAAGCAGCAGCCTTTGACTCACTGTGACAACATCATGGCCTTCTTTTGTGATTTTTGAATGTTTTATTTCTGTAAAGGCTCGCCATTGTAAATGGCATGCAATCTGCAGGACTTGGCTTGTAGTTTTGCAACTTCTGAAGTCCACCTCATTATCATCACTATCATGTCCTAAAATCACCATTATAAAATAACATGGACAATTACATACTTAACTTACATTTATTAATATCCACTATGTTTTACTGTGATGTGCTTTCATGTGCCTTAAAATTAAAACATTCAAAATTAGAAATGACTGTTAATGTTGGGTTTGAATGCTTTGTATAGCTATGATTTAAATCATTGCCTTTGTTAAAAGAATGGACAGAGGAATAACATGAGCATTTACGTACTGATATTGGCAAATATATAATTTGTAAATAGAGCATTTGTTTGAGGGAAGTTTTGAATGGCTCCTCCAAATCATAAATAATCACCAAGGTGACAAAGGTGGGGCTTTGAGTCAAAGCAACTGGAATTTAAGACAATAATGTGATATTTTGAAAAATGTATTTACATTTACACGAGAAATGACCGCCTGGAGAATCATTAAGCACCTATTAACACTTTAATGACCTTGTAGCGCTCCTTAAGGAGGTTGTCCAACTTTTTGTTAGTGCATGATCCAATGTTAATTGTGAGTACGCAAATAGTTGCTGATGATTTCAAGTGCAATAAGATATAAAAGCTTTTGTTGTTCATTTGCTACTGAAATTTGAAAATGACTTCTGAAACATATTGGGTGATTGTCAAAATTCACAAAAAAATTATTAATGTTTAATCTGGAAAATTGTTGATGACGTTGTGGTATTTTCCCAGATGACCATTGTTAGCTCTTTGTGGTATCTGTCACTTCTACCAGTATGTGGAACTGGATGAGGGTTTTCTGAGGTACTTTGGTCGCAACCAGTCCTTCTTTGACTCTGTTTTGTCTTGGGCTTGGCAAGTGATTAGTCATAAATCATATACCACTGAAGAATGTCTGTAGAAGGGGCATTGTTCTTAGATAACAAGAAGATTTATTGTATGATAGCTCCATTGGCTGGATTGTAGATTTGCAGAGCAGTGTGATGCCAGCAGCGTAGATTCAATTCTCATCACCGGTTTGAGGTTACCATGAAGGACTCTCCTTGTCAACCTCACTTGCCTCGCCTGAGGTCTGGTGACCCTCAGGTTAAATCAGCACCAATCACCACTCTCTAGCGAGACAGCAGCCCTATGGTCTGGTAAAACTATGGTGACACAATATACATTATGGCAAGAATTATAACTACGTTTGTTCAGGTTTAATTGCTAGGACCTTAAGGAGATTATGCTGATACATTAACTCCATCTAAAACAACTCTATGTCATGATCCATAGGTTTAGGTGACATCAGTAGAGGGTGCACTGATGTAAGTTAACATTAACCTCTTCAGAACCATTGTCTTATACACCTTTCCCCCAAAAACCTTTCTCACCATTGTTAAAATATTATTGACTCATGTATATAAGTTTGTCATATTTACCATGACCGTATATCTCATAAAGTCTCTGATTTCAAGAATGCAAGTTGTCTGAATATTTCACACTTTTCTCAGAATGCACTGTCTTTGGATTTGGAAGAATTGTTGGTCTCTTACCTAAGAAGTTTTATCCATGATTTTGATCTGTGGATTATTTGACACTTCAAGATCTTTTATCTTATAGGTATCCTTTGCAGAGGACAATGCTCATTGTGAAATTTTTGTTGGTCCATTATCTTATCAAGCAATCACTTAGTTTCCAAGATGTTTTAGGGCAGACATTTTCTTCTTCTTCTTCAACGTGTCCAGGATCTGTAGACATTTTTCTGGCTGTCATGGAATTGCATGCTGCATTAGCTCTTTTGTATTGTGATTAGGCTGGGCATCTTCGGTAACCCATTGTGGCTGTTTGAAATCTCAAAGAGTTGGTTTCATCAGACAACCAGTCATGTTGCCAGAAGGTTCCTGTTCACTTCGCACCATTTCTGGCACTGATACTGACTTCTGTTTTAGAAAACAACAGGTTGAAGTCTGTGACTTTCTTTGTGTTGACAATATTCAATTTTAGGCTAATGTAAGTGATGTCACTAGATTATTTCTTCTGTTTGGATTCTGCCATACATCTGCGAAGTCCAGTAAACTCTTCTACTGGTTATTGCCTAATTGCTAGTTCAATAATAGTTTGTTTATGGATTAGCAATTTGACAACTGTTGAGAACCAATAGTGCTCTATGAGGTTGGTTGATCTCTTCCAAGTGTACTGATAAATTTGAGATCAAGACATATGCAGATTCAAAAATGAAATTTAATAATTGCATGGAACACACATTTTAATATCTGTTATATGCATTGTATTGTAATTTAATTTGTAGCATTCCCATGCTGCTGAAGTTATTTGACCTGTGCCATGTAGATTATCTCTGTAGGCTGTAACTTTTGCTTCTTCAGCCAATATACGGATAGAAAAATAGCACACCCAAATAAAGCACAAAACCAACAGGATGTTCATTAATTAGATAGGTTTTGTCTTTCTAACTTATGTGAATTAGTTAGTTCCTCCAGATATGCCTCAGGTCCCTTCTCCAATGGAGAGATCTCATTAAATGGATATATTTTTTCTAATGGTTGTGGCTGTTCTATTGTGTAGTCTTCTTAATGTATGTGATATCCTGTACTTCTGCTGTTCTGAAACTACAATGTCTGACCTACAATTTTGCAACTTAAGCACTCCTTAGTGATGGTTGGATGTTGTCTATGTCTATGAGCCCTTGCTGTCCTGCAGTGCTGACACTGGATTTTTGCATCAGGTGTTTGGTGTGTTCTTTGTTTAGGTTGTCATTTGCCTTTTTAAGAGTGTCAATTTCTTATAACATTATTGTCTCTATTGCCCTCCTGAGGTAGTGATGATATTCTCTTCTCAGGATCTGGTCTATAACTTTTTTTAGCTTCTGTTTCCAGTATCAGTTGAACCACTTTCTGTAAAATGTAATCTTCCAACAATGATTCTGTTGCCCAAATTCTAATTTCATTGCTTCATAGTTTTCCATGAATCTATTGAGACTGTTAATGAAATGGTTTCCTTGAATCTGAACTCTTCTGTTAAATATGGCTTGTTCAAGAATTTTATTTGTTCTTAAAATGAGAATTATCAAAAGCTTTTAGGGCATGTTGAAAACTGTCTACACTTTGTTTTGTCTGTTATTAGGGAAACATCATTATACAATGTCAGGGCTATACTGTAAAGCCTCTCTGGACTGGTCCAGGCATCTAAACCTCATCTTCAAGACACCTATGTTCTGTTTCACTATGTGCCTGATGGAAGCGTGGGCAGCATTCTACCTTCTTTCTGTGTCAAAATTTCTTAAAGGTTTCATGAGCAATGATGGTAGGTGGCACTCATTATCTCTGAGCAATCATCTATATATGGAAAGGAGGTAGCTACCTGTAAGTTTTTTAGTAAGTAAAAGTTATGGCAGCTCACAGTATATCTGATTATAATTGGTGCCAGATTATTTGAACATGAAGAGATTGGAAATCGTTTTTTGTTCACAAGCATCACAGGTTGATTATACAGTGCTCTCAAAGTGATGTAGGTGCTGTCAATAGCGTCCTGTAGCTGAGGCAAACCAACAATGGTGAAAAATCCTACTGTTCAGGTTGCTTCATCAAGAGGGAAGCGTATGACGAGGTGTACTCAGGTGAAAATGGCATCAGCAACATCCCAGAAACACTTGTGTATCAAGATTTGGCGATGCCACACAGGTACCTATTTGCTCTCTAAAAGGGGCCATTGGTATTCAGGATAACTGTGACGTAAATGGTTGGCAGGATCTGAGAGCAACTCAGTCCTTGTGAGAACAAATCCACATCCAGCAGGTGACTTAGTTCAGTGAAGCTGAGGCAGGATATTCTTCTTCCATGCACTGTGTTTTGTTGAAGAATGGTACAGCAAAGCCTATTATTCCTGGCTCTCATCATTTGCGTGCATCTCCCGAGTGCCCTGTTATTTCTCCCTTTGACATCTAAGATTGCTGTTCTTGTTGGGTTTGCTGATGATGTTCAAATTGTTGTCTCCTTCTCTATTCATTTCAGATTAAGAGCAAGGCTATAAGGATTCCAAATGACTGCCTTATCCACATGAGCTCTATGAGTAGACCACCCATGAGCAAAGTCAGAAAGATAATGCAGTGATTTTGAAGGAACTCTCATTCTCTTACATTTATAACAATGAAGCTTCACTACCCATATGAAGGCTTCCTAATAAAATAATAGTCATGCATAGAGAAGGACCTCAGAGGTATGTGACCTCATCCAAGTCCACAGTTGAAAGTTATAGTGAATATGGTCCATTGGAAGTAAATTTCTGTCAACAAGGCAGCATTAAGCAATACCCCCTAACCCCACAAATAAGAGTCCCTTCCACATCACAAACATATCTGTAGACAGTTCCATTCCAATGAGAGGGTCTGGCAGCTGCAATGTGTTTTTTTGCAGAACTTGCAATGGAATGTAGTTGTCAAATGGGAACTTTAGGTTCCATTTCAAGTCCTTTGTTTTCATAACATTTGTTGAGTTTATATGACAAGGATGCAATCAATATGCATAAGATAACGATTGCTCAAGGTCATAATTTGAGATCTTCATTTTTCAACAATGACTGATCTGCAGATGAAGTGCAAATTAAAATCACGTGGGTGGCATTACTTATTAAAGTATGATTACTGCAGTTGCTGTGAGGAGAGCCTCCAAACTGAACTTATTAATTTTGCTCTGGAAGAATAGACCCGTAACTTAGTCTACCCATTCTGCATGCAACTGCAGCCATTTTTTGAAATTTGAGCAGTTGACATTTGACCCAACATCATGGGTTTCCCCTTTTGTGATAGCATGAGTGACTTGCAAGCTCCACCTATGATGCACTAATTTTCTCAAATTTTTCATGTTCCTTTTTCTGTTGCTATTCCTATAGCTCCTATAACCCTTCAATGTCTCCCTAGTTTTTGCTGAGCCTCTATTACTATTAATGAGTCCATTTTATCCCAGAGTTCCTAAGTCTGAAGATTCTTACGGTCTTGCCCTTACAGCTTCCCCTCGAGAGGCCAGAGTAACGATAACCTATTTGAGCCACACCTTTCTAGATCCTAGTCCCTTCTCATTCACTGAGGACCCACATTCCTCTGTTGTAGTTTGGCAATTCCTGTTCTCTACCAAGAATGTTCTCGAAATGCTGCTGACATTGAATCCTCCAATTTTTGTGTTATTACCAAATGTCCCATGTATGATGCTAGAAATGGATATTTTACCAGGATTTTGTTAAGGCTTCCATCACCTGTTCTAAAAGCACTTTTCCATCTAAAAATCTCACTCCAGTTAACATTGAGTCTTTCCATGGGTGGCAGCATAGCTCCATCCAGCAGTTTAAGGCAAACACTGAATGAGGAAGCTTCAAGAAGCATTTTTGTAACTTTGATATAATTTGCTAAATTTGATTACATATTTGCAGCTTTGGAATATCCATCCAGCCTCTTAAATTTTAGTCAACTTTGCTTATGTCTTACATACATTTAACTGGTCATCGACCTTATAAATGTTATCCAGAAATCTGATTCAGATTTCCAAATCTTCCTCAGTGTCCAATTATAGAGTCTTTAACTCAGAATGCATCCGATTTTGCCTTGAGTAGGAAATGACAGTGCCAAGACTGCATTCTGCTTTTTTTCTTGATCAAGACACAAACTGTGTCCCTGAATCCACTTCAGTTTTCATTGAATGTAAAATTTAGATTCTCAAAACATAGGTGGGAAATCGTACCCTGACCCCAGCTATTTGTCTTCAAAATCACACAAAATACAATCTTCTGTCTTAAAGAAATCTCAATTCTGAGGCAAGCTTCCTCTGCTACCACTGTTAGTATATTCCAAACTGTTGATGAGATTAAATCAAGACTTTACATTTTGTGGAGAAAGTGAGGACTGCAGATGCTGGAGATCAGAGCTGAAAATGTGTTGCTGGAAAAGCACAGCAGGTCAGGCAGCATCCAAGGAACAGGAGAATTGACGTTTCGGGCATGAGCCCTTCTTCAGGAAACATTTTGTGGGGAGAGTTTAATGACTTCCTCAATCTCATCCATCTCATCACACTTCTGTTTCACAGATGCTTCCTATTTACTAATAGGCTCAGACAAGGAATAGCCACAATCTCATTCTCTTTATTTTATGTTAACACATTAATAAAATGAACGATGTGATTAACGAGACATCAACAATGGATTCAACTAGTTCTTCCTTCTTCTCTTCTTATTGCATATCTGTTTGCTAAGACTTATTTTTACTAGCCATTACCTTCATATATGGTCAGTGATATCCTGAAACTCTAATTGGCTTGCAAATGCCTTAACAGTACATGATCAGTCTCAGATTGCTTAGATAGTATTTTTCCAATTTACAATTGTTTTTTTCAGGATGTTGGTCATCCCACTAATATCACTTCCTGTTATTGCTTGGCTATTTCCATAAGATGTCAGCCACTTTGAAAGGATGAATCTGTCTTTGTTCTCACGAGAGATAGGACACAAGAATTCTCATTGAACTACACTTCATTATCAGGAATCAAACATGATCACTATATCTGTACAGCCTAGGTTTACAAATAAGAAATAATTATGTTATTAATTAAACACAAATAGTACAAGATAACATTGCAATACAACAAGTAAAATACAACAAGTCACAAGTAGTACACAAACTAATTATGGAATTTTGACTGAAAACAAGTGCTGGAGATCACAGTTGATCAGATAGCATTCATAGCGAGAGAGCAAGCTAAAGTTTTGAGACTAGATGACTCTTCATCAGAGCTGAAGTAAAGTGTGGAGGGTACAGCATTTATACTACAGTTCAGGCATGGAAGGGGGTGGTTGGCGGGGGTAGTGAGTGAGCCGGTTAAGAAAAAATGTTGATAGCCCTCCAGGACCCTAGTCCATTCCACAACTACCAACATTACCACCTCCCCCTCCACACACCCCCCCCCCCCCCCCCCCCACACCCACCCTGACATTTCACTGCACTTTCCCATGTAATTACAGAAGGTGCAATACTGCCCCTTCACCTCCTCCCTACTCACCACCCAAGGGCCTGAACAGTCTTTCCAGGTGAAGTAACGTTTTGCCTGTACCTTCTCTAATCTTGTATGTTGTATTTGCTGCACTCAACTCTACTCTACATTGAAGAAACCAAACACAGACTGGATAACCGCTTTGCAGGACTTCGACCTACCCATAGCCAGTCGTTTTAGCATAGCATCCTGCTCACATGCCCACTTGTCTGTCCTTGGCATGCTGCAGTGTATCAGTGAATCATAGCACAAATTGGAGGAACAACATCTCATCTTAAGCCTAGGCACTTTACAGCCTTCTTGGCTCCTGTTAAACACCCTTAAACTATGAACATTTCTTCCCTTTCTTTTAGCTTGTTACCACACCCTCCCCTCTCCCCATCCCACTTACTGTCCTATCAGCATGGTATCATCAAGGAGAGGTCATGCCTGACAAATCTGCTAGAATTCTTTGAGGAAGTAATGAACAGGTTAGACCAAGGAGAGTCAATGGATTTTATCTACCTGGACTTCAAGAAGGCCTTTGACAAAATGCAGCATAGGAGGGTGCTGAGTGAGAGAGGGTGGGGATAAATGGGTCTTTCTCAGGACGGCAGCTGGCTACTGGCGGTGTTCTGCAAAGGTCAGTGTTGGGACCACAACTTTTCATTTTATACATTAATGATCTGGCTGAAGGAACTAAGGGAATTTTGGCTAGGTTTGCAGATGATACAAAGATAGATAGAGGGTCAGGTAGTATCGAGGAGGTGGGGAGGCTGCAGAAGGATTTGGACAGGTTAGGACAGTGGATAAAGAAGTGGCAGATGGAGAACAACATGGGAAAGTGTGAGGTCATACACTTTGATAAGAAGAATAGAGGCATGGACTATTTCCTAAATGGGGAGAAAATTCAGAAGTCTGAAGTACAAAGAGACTTGAGAGTTCTTGTCCAGAATTCTCTCAAGGTAAACTTCCAGGTTGAGTCAGTAGTTAGGAAGTCATATGCAACATTGGCATTTATTTTGAGAGTCAAGAGTGTGATGCTGGAAAAACATGGCACATCAGGCAGCATCTGAGGGGCAGGAGAATTGACATTTTAGGCAAAAGCCCTTCATCGGGAATGAGGCTATGAGCCAAGGGGGTGGTAAGATAAATGGGAGGAGGGTGGGGCTGGGGGAAGGCAGCTGAGAGTGCAATAGGTGGATGGAGGTGGGGGTAATGGTGCTAGGTTGGAGAGGAGGCTGCAGCAGATAGGTGAGAAGGAAGATGGAGAGGTAACACAGGTCAGGAAGGCCGTGCCTGACCTGCTGTGCTTTTCCAACACCACACTCTCAACTCTAATCTATAGCATCTGCAGTCCTCACTTTCGCCTATTTATTTTGAGAAGTCTTGAATATTAAAGCAGGGATGTACTTCTGAGGGTCTGTAAGGAGCAGGTTCAGAGGAGGGTCACTAGAATGGCCCCAGGAATGAAAAGCTTAACATATGAGGAACGTTGGGTCTATACTCAATAGAGTTTAGGAGGATGTGTGGGCATCTAGTTGAAACATACAGAATACTGAATGGCCAGGACAGAGTGGATGTTGGGAAGATGTTTCCAGTGAGAGGAGAGACTAGGACCTGCAGGCACAGGCTTAGAGTAAAGTGAAGACCTTTTAGAATGGAGGTAATGAGAAACTTCTTTAACCAGAGAGTGGTGAATCTATTGAATTCACTGCCGGTTGGAGGTTGGGGAGGCCAGTTCTTGAGTATATTTATGATGGAGATGCATCAGCTCTTGATTGTCAAGGGGATCAAGGGTTATGGGGAAAAGTGGGAGGAATGGACTTGAGAAACTCATCAGCCATGATTGAATGTCGGATCAGACACGATAGGCTGAATGGCCTAATTTCTGCTCCTGAGTTTTATGGTCTTATGGAATTCCATTCTTGCTACGTTTTAAGTCTGGCAGGAGACACTCAATTGTTCTGCCATTCTTACATTCCGATTACTTAATCTGAATTATCAACATCTCTTTTCTTCACCGGCACCCTACACCTGCTACCCACAGCCACCACCACCACTCATCCCTGCACCAAAATGTAGGATAAATGCTGTCCACTCCACACTTTACTTCAGTTCTGATGAAGTCATCTAGACTTTAGCTTGCTGTCTCTCCATGAATGCTGTCTGATCTGCTGTGATCCCTTTGTTATTTTCAGTACAGAATCCAGCATCTGCAGTAATTTGTTCCTACTTGAAGAATGAGCACTGCTGAACAAATAGCCTTTTAGCAAATAAGTCTTTACTACAGAAAGTAAAATTATTCCTCTGTTGTGGAGCTCCAGAATTAAAAAATATTTAAAAATCAGAGCTAGGCAGTTCAGGAAAAAAAATCATGATGCACTGCTTCAAACAAAGGTTAATGCCTCTGCAGGAAAAGTTGTTGAAGACAGTTAAAAATTTAAACTCTGATATTGATATTTTTTTTGAAACTAAGAAATCAAAGCAGGTAAATTGATTTAAGGCACAGATCAGTCACAATCTAATTGAATGCCAAAACAACATGAGGCGTACTTGTGTTAATATGTTCCTAACATTTCTTATATTCTTACAGGCATCTGTTTGAATCTCAAGGAGAATTTTCTTTACATGATACCATTTGCACTTTGTAGTCCAACTTGAAAAAATAGCAATCTCATGGAAAATGACTTAAAACGTAGCAAGAATGGAATTCCTGCACATTGTCTGGATCTGTAACTGACCCTATAATAATAATGAGGTTGGGAAATTTATAAGGATATTAGAGACAGCATCCATTGCCACACAATAGAATGCCCGTCCCATGGAAATGGTGCTATTTTGATTGGACAACAAAAAGTAATATAGCATAATTTAGATGCCCATGAGGATTAGGAGTCCTATTCACTTACATAATGAAGGCAATCAGCAAATGTAAACCTCACCTCCATGCCTATCAAAGATGCTTTGGGCAGAATGTCTCAAGGAAATTTGGAACATCTGAGACTTGATTTATAACCACTCATCAATGTAATAGAAGTTGATATAAGAAGAATCCAAGAAACGCTTCCTGCTAGTGTTTAGAAAAAGCAAATTACATGGTATATGAAGGTTGAGATGCAGATTGGTGAGGATTGGAATAGAATCATGGTGGACTTTCACTTTTACATCCATACAATTTGCATTCTGGTATAGTACAAGGGAAAATGATTACATTCTCATCAATATAAGAATGTGAATGATGATGCTACTCTGACATCAGCATATGACTAGAATTCAAAGAGCAGCCAAAGAAAGAAGTACAATACTTAAGAAATGAGATGAAAGCAAATTACCGCGGATGCTGGAATCTGAAACCAAAAGAGAAAATGCTGGAAAATCTCAGCAGGTCTGGCAGCATCTGTAAAGAGAGAAAAGAGCTGATATTTCGAGTCCATCTGACACTTTGTCAAAGCTTTGACAAAGAGTCAGTTAGACTTGAAACGTCAGCTCTTTTCTCTCCTTTACAGATGCTGCCAGACCTGCTGAGATTTCTAGCATTCTTTCTTTTGACTTAAGAAATGAGGTGAGGTGACAAAGACTGCCATTGACAATCAAGGCTGCATTTGACCAAGTTTGGCCTTGAGGAGCTCTCACAAATCTGGACCTAATGAGAATGAGGGGGAAAGCTGTCCATTTTTTGGAGCCATACCTGTCACAAATGAATACAGGAGTCAGTCATCTCTGTACCAGAACAACTCTGCAGGAGTTCCTCAGGATAGTGTCAAAGGCCCAACCATCTTCAGCTGTTTTTCTCTCTCTCAAAAAGTCAAAGTGGAGATGTTCACTGATGATTGTGCAATGTTCAGCACCACTCACGCATCCTCTTCAGATACTGTCCAACTGTAGCAAGACCTCGACCAAATACAGGCGTGGGCTAAAAAATAGCATCCAGCATTGATACCACACAAATTCCAGGAAATGATCATCTCCAACAAGAAAGAATTTAGTTATCATTCCTTGAAATTCAATGGTATCATAATCACTGAATTCTCCACTGTCAACAACCTTGAGTTACTGCTGACAAGAAACTGAATTGGACGAGCCATATAAATACAATGGTTACAAGACCAGGTCAGAAGGTAGGAATCCTGTTATGATTAACTCATCTTCCGACTCCCCAAAGTCTATATACTATCTGCATGGCACAAATAAAGAGTGTGTCGAATACTCCCCACTTGCCTGGATGAGTGCAGCTCCAACAACATTCAACAGCTGACACCATTTGGGACAAAGCAGTCCATTTGATTGGCACTAAATGTACAAACATCCACTCTCTCCACCACAATCTCATTAGCAACAGTGTGACTATTTACATGATGCACTGCAGGAATTCACAAGGTGCCTTAGACAGTATCTTCCACATCCACAACCACTTCTATCTAGAATGACAAGGGGCAACACATACATGGGAAAATCATCACCTGCAAGTTTCTCTCTGAGCTATTCACCATATTGATGTGGAAATATATCGCCACACTTTCAATGTCTCTGGGTCAAAATCCTGGAACTCCTTCCTGAACACATTGCAGGTCCACCTACAGCACCCACCAAGGCACCAGCTCACCACTACCTTCTCAAGGGCAACTACATATTGGTAATAAATTCTTGCCCAGCAGCAACAACTCAATCCCTTGAATAATAAAAAATACTGTATTATGGTATCATTGTGTAAATAAAATATTTACAGATCACCATGAGTGAGAGAGATTTACTTTAAAGATAAGCTAATTGCAAGGGATTCAGAATAGTACTGGTTTAGCATGTGATAGTGACAACAATGACAACAGTACTGGTTTAGCATATGATAGTGACATCTATGACAACAGTACAGACACTCAACACCCAGGAGAACCAACGAGTATGGAGTCCATGAAGTTCTATTTAGGTTTGAGTCTATGAAGGAAGCACAATCCATAGATATAGATGCAGCAGTCTCAAGAATTGCTACAGCAGAGTTCTCTCGAAGTGTTTTGTGTCTTTATGTGTCCGATCCAGTTAATGTCTGATACAGGCATGTTTAAAGAGCTTTTTAGTTGTCAAAATACAAGGTTCCTGTTCAACAAGCATGCTTTGTTTGCCATCTCTGAAAATAGTGGTAAAACCTGACAATTTAAAACGTCATGTACACAGTCTGTATAATAAGTCATGCAATTGAATATAAACAAGAACAAGAGAAGGATTTACAAAAAGATTCAATTTATACTACAGTGATTAGGTTGCTAAAGTGTCATGTTCCCTCTACATGTCAATAAGTAGATGAAAGAACATTAGTAAATTCACCAAAATTATTATTTGAATGCACAACATGAGGTAAAAATTATTAAATAGATCAGCCATCAAGTTTAATTTAGATGAATCTTTCACTTCCATTTGCAATTCACAGCATAATCAATTCATGTTTAAAGTAGAAAGTATCTGCCTTCAGCTAAAGATGATATTGTGTTATCAGTGGTAAGTACAATCACCCTGTACTACAGCAAATTTAGGACAGCTAACTAGGTTTTTCTCTACATGTCACAGATCTTTTAAATGAAAACAGTTTAATCTTATTGATATTAAATCCCATTTTTTAAAGAGAAATATTCAGAGGACTGAAATACAGCAGTACTTTCAGAAAAGCATGCATTCTAGATATCTTGAGATGATAGGTGGTGTGGTGGTTCAATGGTTGGCACTGCTCCCTGACAGTACCTGAGACCTGGATTCAATCCTATTCTGTGTGGAGTTTGCATGTTCTCCCTATGCCTGTGTGGGTTTCTGTAAGGTGGTCCGGTTTCTTCTCACAGTTCAAAGATGTGTAGGTTAGCTGGATTCACCATAGTAAATACAGGGATAGGGTCGGGGGATGGGTCTGTGTGGGATGCTCCTCAGATTGTCATTGTAACTCAAGGGGCTGAATGGTCTCTTTTCACATTGTAGGAATTCTATGACGAATTATCATGCTTTCATTGAATTCCAAACCTAACTATTCCAATAGGTGTTACAATACAACATCTCTGAAAGCTACCTAATTGATATGGGCTGAACCAACTGCAAATAAGACCATAGGGTGCAACTGAATCACAAGTTTTAGATGAGAACTTTTATTTTCATTAATATCCCATAATATAAATCTGTGCCAAAGTTATTCTATGGGCAAAAGTATCAATAAATTCAAAGGCTATTTGCCTACTGCGGCAAAGTTTTTTTTTAGTCACTCATCTGGTTGTCTGGCCAGCATTTCTTGCCCATTTCTAGCTGTTCTTGAGAAGTTGGAAGTGAGCTGCCTTCTTGAAATGCAGCAGGCAATAATGCCCTTAGGGATTTCCAGGATTTTGATCCAACAGTGAAGGAATGGCAATATATTTCCAAGTCAGGATGGTGAGGGGAAATTGTATGTTGTAATCTTCCCACATATCTACTGCTCATATTCTTCTAAATAGAAGTGGAAGATGCCATCTAAGGATGGTTGGTGAATTCCTGCAATGCATCTTATAGATAGTACACACTGTTATACAAAGTGTCGCTGGTGGAGAGAGTGGATGCTTATGGATGTGGTGTCAGTCAAGTGGGCTGCTTTATCCTGGATAGTGTCAATGTTTTTGTGTGTTGTTAGAGCTGTACCTATCCAGAAAAGTGGGGAATGTTCTATCAAACTCCTGACTTGTGCCTTGTAGACTGTGGATGGCTTAGGGGAGTCAGGACATGAGTTATCTGCCACAGTATTCTTAGCCTCTAACCTGCTCTTGTAACCATTGTGTTTATGTGATGGGGACAGTTGAGTTTCTGGTCAATGGTAACCCCAAAGATGTTGATAGTGGGAGATTCAGTGATTGATTGTCAGGGGGTGGTGGTTAGATTGTGTCTTATTGGAGATGCTCTTGTCTGGCATTTGTGAGGTGCCACTTGTCAGCCCAAGATTGGATATTGTCCAGGTCTTGTTGCATTTGTACATAGACTGCTTCAGTATCTGAAGATCATGAATGGTGCTGAACATTGATTGCTGATGAGTGCACTTCTGATCTAATGATGGAGGAAAGGTCATTGATTAAGCAGCAGATGATGGTTAGGCCTAGGACACGCTGTGAGAAACTCCTGCATACATGTCCTGAAGCTGAGATGATTGACCTCCCCAATTGTGCCAGGTATGACCCCAAACAGCAAGGAATTTGCCCCAATAGCCATTGATTCCAGTTTTGCTCGGGGTTCTTGATGCTACACTCAGTAAAATGAGGTCTTGATGCCAAGTGCTGTCACTTTCGCTTTACCACGAGAATTCAGCATTTTCTTCCATGTTTGAGCCAAATCTTAATGATATCAGGAGCTGAGTGGCCCTGGCAGAATCCAAGCTGGTTGTCACTGCACAGGTTATTGCTGAGCATGTGTTGCTTCATAGTCAGTAAAATGAGGTCTTGATGCCAAGTGCTGTCACTTTCGCTTTATCGCAAGAATTCAGCATTTTCTTCCATGTTTGAGCCAAGTCTTAATGATATCAGGAGCTGAGTGGCCCTGGCAGAATCCAAGCTGGTTGTCACTGCACAGGTTATTGCTGAGCATGTGTTGCTTCATAGCACTGCTGATGACACCTTCCATCATTTTACTGACGATCAAGAGTAGACTGGTGAAGTGGTAATTGGTCAGTTTGGATTTGTATTGATTTTTGTGAGCAGGACATACCTGCACAATTTTCCACATTATTCGGTAGAATCCAATGTTGTAACTATACTAGAAAGGGGTTGCACGTGATGGGGGACAGCTCTTCAGTACTATTGCTGCAATTTTGTCAGGGTCCATAGCCTTTGCAACAGCCAGTGCTTCCAACCATTCCTTGATATCATATGGAGTTAATTGAATGAGCAGAAGAATGGTTTCTGTGATGCTGGAAACCACTGGAAGAGGCCAAGTTGTATCATCCACATGGTACTTCTGGCTGAAAATTGCTGTGAACGCTTCAGTCTTATCTTTTTCATTGATGTACTGGGCTCTTTCATTATTGAGGATGGGGTATTTGTGTAGCCTCCTCCTCCAGTGAGCTTTTTAATCGTCCACCGTCATTCACTACTGGATGTGGCAGGACTGCAAAGTTTAGATCAGAACTGTTGGTTATAGGATCACTTAGCTCTGTCTTTCATTTACTGCTTATGCTGTTTGTCCTGCAAGTAGTCCTGTTTAATAGCTTCACCAGGTTGACAACTCATTTTTCATGTATGTCTGGTGCTGCTCCTGGTACGTCCGTCTGCATCCTCCATTGAAGCAAAGTTGATCCCTTGGCTTGATGGTAATGCTTGAGCCGTGGATATGCCAGGTCATGAGATTGTAGATTGTGCTGGAATAGAATTCTTCTGCTATTGATGGCCCATAGCACCTTAAGGATGCCCAGTCTTGAGTTGCTGGATCTGTTCGAAGTCTGTCCCATTTAGCATGGTGAAAGTGCCACACAACACATTGAAAATATCCTCCATTGTGAAAGTAGAACATCATCTCTACAAAAACTGTGTACTAGTTACTTTTACTCATATTGTCACAGACAGATGCATCTGCAGCTAGCAGATTAGTAAGGATGAGGTTAAGTATGTTTTTCTCTAACATTGGTTCCTGCATCATCTGTCACAGATCTAACACCGAAATCCTTTAGGACCTGACTAGCTCGATCCGTAGTGCTGCTGCTAAGCCATTCTTAGTGATGGACATTGAAATCCCCCACCCAGAATACATTTTGTGTCCTTGCCATTCTCAGTGCTTCCTCTATGTGTGGTTTAACATGGAGGAGTACTGATTCATCAGCCAAGGGAGGATGGAACATGGTAATCAGCAGGAGATTGCCCTGCCCATGTTTAACCTGAAGCCACAAGACTTCATGGGGTCCAGGATAAATGTTGATCACTCCCAGGGCAACTCCCTCCCAACTGTTTACCACCGTGCTGCTACCTCTGCTGGGTCTGCCTTGCTGATGGGCAGGACATATTGTGGGACGGTGATGGTGACATCTGGGACACAGTCTGTAAAGAATAATTCTGTGAGTATGACTATGTCAGGCTGTTTCTTGACTAATCTGTGAGACAACTCTCCCAATTTTGTCACTAGCCCCCAGATGTTAGTGAGGAGGATTTTGTGGGGTTTGTTTCTGCCGTTATCCTTTCCAGTGCCTGGACTGATGCCAGGTGATCTGTCTGGTTTTATTTCTTTATTGAGAATGCATAGCAATTGATACAACTGAGTGGCTTGTTAGGCCATTTCAGAGGTTAATTGAGAGTCAATCACTTTGCTCCAGCTCTGGAGTCACGTGTATGCCAGACCAGGTAAGGGTGGCAGATTTCCTTCCCTGAAGGACATTAGTGAGCCACTTGGGTTTTACTGACAATTAACAATGGTTTCATACTCATCAGTTAATTCTTAATTTCAGATTTTCTTTTGTTGAATTCAAATTCCAACGTCTGCTATGGCAATCTTCAAACCCTGGGTCCAGAGAACTTTAGCTGAGTTTCTGGATTAATAGTCTCGCAATAAAGTAATTTTACTCTACAAGTCTTTCGTTTGGCAGGAGATGTATATAACTTACCTGATGGTTAAACTTTTAGGTCTAATTAATTTGAAACAAAAATAGGCATTAAAATATTTTATTACATTGAAGCTACGTGAATCAATTTATTATTTAAAAGACACTGTATTCAAGCTGTCAGAAGCCAGCGGAAACATGCAAGTTCAGATCAGATATGACTTAATTCGAACGTCAGCCTCTGATGGCAGGAGGTATTAGGGCAACAGAGTTTCAAGAGGAGAAGCAGTTCTGTTTTCATTTCTAGTTTATCCAGTGGCTTCTGAATGTATATGTAGATTATAGATGGCAACTGACACGGGTTTGGTGTGAACCTTTGTGCCATTCTAACCCCTGACAGTCAAATGGTTTCTCAACTTGTGAAGAATATGGACTCAGTCAAAGCAGCGGTGCGTTTTTTGTCAAACGGCACACTATATTCGACAGATGGCAAGGTGGATCAAGTGAAAATTAAGAACTAAACATTCTAATGATGTCATGGAAAAATGCTAGGTGTTCATGCAACAAACATGATTTCATTTAAATTATTTTGCTGTGTCAAGCAGACAAACAAATGTAAGCCTGTCAAACACATTTGAACAAAGACAGTACTTCTTTAATAAACATATGGTCTCCTATGCCCTTGATGTTATAATTCTTAAAAGGTAGTGGGCCTCATTTCTGGCCCAAGGTCCCACAGAATGCTTGCGTTGCACACCCTTAGCCACGAACCCTGGATGTAATTAGTTTATCCTTTTTTCCCTTCCTAACTAATTGGAAAGTGACTTTCGGTAATATTTGGCAGTATCTGTACTGTCACCACTTGAAATGGTCCAGATTTTATTGAGGCTGACTCTTTTCTGCTGCCCACTCAGCCTACTAATTGTGGTCTCATTAGTTCAAGTAGGAATAGTGCCTTAGTGTTATGTTAGTCATGCATCAGCTACTACCCAGAAACTATCAAAAGCCACATAACAACAGTATTTTTCAGGATTGTTGAGTGCAAAGTAGTCTCATTACTAACAGAAAAGTTCAACCAGCGGTGGTGTCTCAGACTCTGGGGAAATAAGATTACAGACATTATATAATTCCTTCCTCAAAAATACAGACAACAACAAAGTGTATAGGATAAATCTGTAATTGCATTATAAACTACTCATTTTAGCAAATCATTAAGCAATGAAAAGTCCACCCTTTAGATGAAATAGATTTGCCTGGTCAGTGATGAACTTAAGCCGGATTCATAGCATTGACTCAGCACTTCTATTTACATATCAACTTCAAAAAACAAAAAATAAAGAACAATTGCATTTAACTGAAAATATCAACCTCATTTATGTTAAGATTTCTTATTTCAATCATATTAGGCTGTTTTCTTTATTTCATCAAAATGTTGAATGAGCATTATCTTGAACAGTTAATGTTGTTCCTGTCACGCTGTTGTTGTCTAACTTGCTGATTATTTCCCAGCATTTTTTGTTTTTATTTCAGTTTTCTCTATTCTTTGGCCAATTTCTGGATTCCTCCTCCATTTTGCTTGTCTGAGTATTGAACTAAACAGAAAGTATGATTTCCCCTCCCTAATGCTTGCAAAGAACATCGGCTAGGGGTAAATACTAGATGGGTTGCCCCCAGAGAGATACTTGCCGCCATCTTGCCACTTCAGTAATTAAATCATGGGTGAGAAGGTCATGGCTGTCCTTCCCAACCTACCACTAATTAATGCCCTTAAGTGATCAACTAATGACCATCTAAGGGCCTTATTTACTACCTTTACTGCAGATGAGAAAAGTGACTAGTGTACTGAAACAGAAATGATGGTGAACTAACAGCAAGGTTAGAGAATAGAGCTCCATCGTCTTCAACAGGGAGCAGCTAGGGGGAAGGATGGGGGAGAAAAGGAGTAATGTCCAGAGGTCTCTCCCCTGATCGTCTTTGACTCCCTATTCTTCGTCTACTTTCAAACCCTAATTAGCAATACTCCAAATTACACACTTTTCCTCTCCAACATCTACAGTAATTTGCTCCTGCTCTTACTCTCTTATCATTTCAACCCCTCATGGCTTAATGGCTTCAGCCTCCAACAATGATCTGTAGCCCTCAGGCAGTTCATGACTTCATTTTAGGGCTGCTGAATCAACTCTAAGTATCTACCGGGTGCACGATCAGATATGTCTTTTTGTGTGGGCAAGGAATTAATCACCACCTGAAGTTGCCGATCCTTGCATTTTGTGCACAGAGTATTAAAACTTGACCTCAGAATTGTAGAAGTGCAAAGAAAAGATAGAAAATCTTCACCAATGGAAATCTGAAACAGAAGCTTTGAAACTGTAGTCAGTTTTCTATAGTACTTTTATTTTCTAATTCTGATAGTCATCATTAAAAAATATTAACTTTGCTTTACTCACTTCACAGATGCTGCTTGACCTGCTTGGTATTTGCAATGTTTTTGTTTTGTTGGCTCAGATTTTCGGCATTCTGCAGTATTTCACTTTTTTTTTATTTACCATAGATTTTTACCAGCTGTTACGTCAATCTAAGAGAATGTTCTATTCACATCATAGAATGTTTTACTATTCTTCAGAGAACATATACAACTGCAGTGATGGAGTTTATTAACATGGCCTTGGACTGGATTTTTCAAATTATTTTGTTTTTGGCGTAAACTAAATTAGCTGCAGTTTGATTTAAAGCAGTGCTTTTGCATTCTCTGTTAATTCAACTCTTGCTTTTTAAAATGGATATGATTTTCATAAGTAGAAAACATAAGGACACACCGGACATGTTTAAAGCTGTATGAGGCATGGGGCAGACTTTAGAGACTCCTTCTATTCCTGCAACCTCCAACCCCAGCAGCGATTTTAGAGGCAGGGGTATTTAATTGTGCACCAGGGCATGGGGGAACACCCTGCCACCTTTCCACTTTCACCCAATTAAGCCGGGGCAGGAGGCTTATTAATGGCTTCAATCTGCTAGTGCAATGTGAGTAGGCAGTCACCATTAAGGAAGCTTGAAACACAAGCTTGTTGGATTTGCTTGCAAACTCTCAGGGGGCCTTTAATTTAAAGGCATTCAGTCCTTGATTGAGGACCTGTTGTCAGGAAGTGAGACTTCACTCAAACTACTCTCTTTGTCCTTGCCTTTGATACTTCCTCCACTCCCCCAGTGAGGATTGTGAGCTCCAATCCTCAACCCCTATTGCACTCACTCATATTTGGTTTGAGGTCCCCTGAGATCCTGAGCTGCTAGTGAGAACACTTCCATTAGCTGCACCATTCCCAGAGTTGCTGCCTGCATTGGAGAGCTGCTGTTTTCTACTTGAATTTCTGTAATTAGAACATATAACAATACAGCATAGAACAGGCCCTTTGGCCCTCGGTGTTGTGCCAACCTGTGATCTAATCTAAGCCCCTTCACCCTACACTATCCCATCATCATCCATATGTTTTTCCAAGGACTGTTTAAGTGCCCCTAATGTTGCTGAGTCAACTACATTGGCAGACAGGGCATTCCACACCCTTACCGCTCTCTGAGTGAAGAACCTGCCTCTGACATATGTCTTAAATCTATCACTCTTCAATTTGCAGGTGTGCCCCCTCATACAAGCAGACGTCATCATTCCAGGAAAAAGACTCACACTGTCCACCCTACCTAATCCTCAGGTCATCTTGTATGTCTCTATTAAATCCCCTCTTAGTCTTCACCTCTCTAATGAGAACAGACCTAAGTCTCACAGACTTTCCTCATAAGTTATTCTCTCTAGCCTAGGCAACATCCTGGTTAATCTCCTCTGCACCTTTTCCAATGCTTCCACATCCTTCCTGTAATGGGGTGACCAGAACTGCACACAATATTCCAAGTGTGGCCGCACTAGCATTTTTTACAGTTGCAGCATGACATCACTGGTCTGGAACTCAATCACTCTACCAATAAACCTAACACACCATTTGCCTTCTTAACAGCACTATCAACCTGGGTGGCAACTTTCAGGGATCTATGGACATCAAGAACCCAGTGCACATCCCCACTACCAAGAATCTGTCCGTTGAACTAATATTCTGCCTTCCAATTATTCTTCCCAAAATGAATCACCTCATGTTTATCTGCATTGAACTCCTATTGCCACCTTTCACTCCAATTCTGCAGTTTATCCAAGTATCCCTACAACCTGCAACATTCTTCCACACTGTCCACCACTCCACCAACATTAGTATCATCTGCAAACTTACTAACCCAACCACTTATGCCTGCATCCAAGTCATTTATAAAAATGACAAACAGCAATGGTCCCAAAACAGATTCTTGTGGCACACCACTAGTAACTGGACTGCAGGCTGAATATTTTCCAGATATAGGTTTGCTCACTGAGCTGGAACGTTCATTTTCAGGCATTTCATCACCATACAAGTTAACATCTTCAGTGAGCCTCCGGATGAAGCACTGGTCGTGTAGCCCGCTTTCTATTTATATGTTTGGGTTTCCTTGGGTTGGTGGTGTCTTAGGGTTCTTAGCAGAAGCAGTAATGCAGAGACTCAAACAAACAGCTCTGCCAACCATCTAACCTAAACTTTGGGTCCACTATGAGGATGACACCTTTGTCATCACTAAACGAAACAAATTGGAGGAAATCTTCAAGATCATCAATAATACTCTTACTGGCAAAAACTTCACTAAGAAGGAGGAAAATAACAACAACTGCCATTCCTAGATGTCACAGTAGAGCAACCAGCCAAAGGGGAACTTCAAGCCAGTTTCTACAGGAAAACAACACATATGGACCAAATATTGAACTATGGAAGTAATTAGATGGAAATGTGTTGCTGGAAAAGCGCAGCAGGTCAGGCAACATCTAGGGAACAGGAGAATCGACGTTTCGGGCATTAGCCCTTCTTCAGGAATGGAAGTAATTATCCCAACATCCCAACATCCACAAACGAAGCTGCATTAGAACATTAGTTCAATGAGCCATTTCACACTGCAGCACAGAGGAACTGCGAAGAGCAGAGGAAAATCACCTATACAGTGTATTCAAAAAGAGCGGGTACTCAATGAACACAGTCCGCCAATTTCTCAGCAACAAACCCAAACAAGCAGACAAAACACTTCCAGAAATCTTAGCCACTATCTCTGAAATCAAAGACATCTCAGAAATGACTACCAGACTACTCAGACCCCTTGGCAGCATGGTAGCCCACAAACGCACCAACACATTAAAACAGCAGATAATGAACTTGAAAGACCCTATACAGACAACAAGCAAAACTAATGTCATTTACAAAACACGTTGCAAGAACTGTAACAAACACTACATTGGACAAACAGACAGAAAACTAGCCACCAGGATACAAGAACATCAACTAGCCACAAAAAGACATGACCCACTCTCACTAGTATCCTTACATATGGATGAGGAAGGATGCCACTTCCTCAAGTGGGACAACACATCCATCCTAGGACAAGCCAAACAGAGAAACACACGAGAATTCCTAGAAGCATGGCATTCCAACAGGAATTATATCAACAAAAACATTGACTTGGATCCCATTTACCATCCCCTGAGAAAAAGAACAGGAAATGACATCTGCATAGGAAATGATGTGCCTCAGGAAATGACATCACAGACCCAAGGAAACCCAAACACATAAATAGAAAGCGGGCTACACCACCAATGCTTCATCCGGAGGCTCACTGAAGATGCTACCTAGTTTGGTGACAAAACATCTGAAAACAAACCTTCCAGCTCAGTGAGCAAACCTAAATCCAGAACCTCAACATGAGCTACAAATCTCAAAACTCGCTGAATATTTTCCATCAACCATCACTTGTTGCCTTTTTATAGAAACCCAGTTTCTAATCCAAACTGCTAAATCACCTTCAATCCTATGCCTCTGCATTTTCTCCAAAAGCCTATGTGTAAATTCTCCAATGTGGAAACTTATCAAAGGCTTTACTGAAGTCCATGTACACCACATCAATTGCCCTACATCCACATGCTGAGCCACCTTTTCAAAAAACTCAATGAGGTTTATGAGACACAACCTGCCCTTGACAAATCCCCGTTGATTATTTCCAATCAAATTGTTGCTTGCTAGATGATTATATATAGGATTTAAAAGAGAGAGTTAAGAAGAGCAAGGAGGAGACATGAGCAGTCTTTAGCAGCTAGAATAAAGAAACATCTGAAAGCATATTTTCGATATGTGAGGAATAAAAGGAATGCTAGGGTAGGAATAGGGCCTGTCAAAGACACAAGTGGGAAGTTGTATGTGCACCCTGTGGAGATCAGAGAAGTGCTAAATGAATATTTCTCATCTGTTTTCACTCAGGAAAAGGAGAATGTTGTTGAGGAGAAGACTGAGATATGGGCTATTATACCTGAAAGGAGTGAGGTTAGTAAGGAGGAGGTGCTATCAATTCTAGAAGGTGTGAAAGTAGATAAGTCCAAAACTTTTTCTACAACAGACATAAGGCTCACTGGTTTATAATTACCTTGGTCATCCCTACTACCCTTCCTGAACATGGGCACAACATTTGTAATCCTCCGTCCTCTGGTACTAAACCTGTAGACAATGATGACTCCAAGATCAAGGCCAAAGGCTCGACCATCTTCTCCCTTGCTTCCCAGAGAATTCTCAGAAAAATCCCATCCAGCCCAGGAGACTTATCTACTTTCACACCTTCTAGAATTGATAGCACCTCCTCCTTACTAACCTCACTCCTTTCAGGTATAATAGCCCATATCTCAGTCTTCTCCTCAACAACATTCTCCTTTTCCTGAGTGAAAACAGATGAGAAATATTCATTTAGCACTTCTCTGATCTCCACAGGGTGCACATACAACTTCCCACTTGTGTCTTTGACAGGCCCTATTCCTACTCTAGCATTCCTTTTATTCCTCACATATCGAAAATATGCTTTCGGATGTTTCTTTATTCTAGCTGCTAAAGACTGCTCATGTCTCCTCCTTGCTGTTTTTAACTCTCTCTTTTAAATCCTTCCTAGCTACTCTGTAGCTCTCCATCGCCTCATCTGAACCATCTCGTCTCAATGTTACATAAGGGTGTCTCTTCAGCTTAACAAGAGATACGATTTCTTTGGTAAACCATGGTTCCCTTACCTTATCACTTCCGCCCTGCCTGACAGGGAAATATCTATCAAAGACACGCAATATCTGTTCCTTAAAACAGCTCCATATTTCGATTGTCCCCATCCACTACATTTTGCTGCCCCATTCTATACCTCCTAAGTCTTGTCTAATCATATTATAATTGCCCTTCCCGCATCTATAAGTCTTGCCCTGTGGCATGTATCTATCCCTTTCCATCGCTAAACCAAATGTAACTTAATAATGGTCACACTCTCCAAAGTGCTCACTTGTCACTAAATCAAACATCTGGCCTGATGAAGTACCAGATCCAGTGTGGCCTGCCCTCTTGTGTGCCCTTCAATATACTGTATCAGGAAACCCTCCTGCGCACATTGGATAAACATTGATCTATCTGACATACTAGAGTTATAGCATTTCCAGTCAATGTTGGGGAAATTAAAGTTTCCCATAATGACCACCCTGTTCCTTTCATTTTTGCCCAGAATCAATTTGCCAATCCTCTCCTCCAAATCCCTGAAAATTTGTAGAGGTCTATTAAAGGGTTTGGGTGAGTTACTCTTCGGAGGTCAGTGTGGACCTGTTGGGCTAAAGGGCCTGTAGGGAATCCACACTGTCGGGAATCTAATCTAATCTAACCTAAAAAACTCCCAGCAGTGTGACGTCTCCTCTCCTGTTTCTAACCTCAGCCCATTCCACCTCAGTAGACGAGACTCCTCAAAAGTTCTTTCAGCCACCGTTATACTGTCCTTGTCTAACAAGGCATCACCTCCCCCTCTTTTACCACCTTCCCTGATCTTAATGAAAGATCTAAACCCTGGAACCTGCAACATCCTTTCCTGCCCTTATTCTATTCATGTCTCAGAAATGGCCTCAACATTGAAGTCCCAGGTACCTATCCATTCTGCAAGCTCACCTTCCTTATTCTGGATACTCCTGGCATTGAAGTAGACACACTTCAAACCAGCTTGCTGTCTGCCAGCACACTCCTGTGACTGTGAAACCCTGTCCATGTCCTCCCTACTTTCATCCTCCTGTGTGCTGGAACAACAAAACAGTTCTCACCCTCTTGCTGATCTGGTGGTGGTGGTGGGGGAAGAGGAGGTGGTGAGGTGGTCCTTAATCCCAGGGAAGATCTGGCAGTTGTCATTTATGTGCCTAAAAGGCACTTAGTATGATGGGCTTTTCACCACAGATTTCCTGCTTGTCTTTCCAGCCAATAATAAGACCCCATTGCATGAAATATATTCCTCCTTAACAGTTTATGCATTTTACAAGATTAAGGCTACCATCTGTATTCTGTGAAAATGTGGAATTTTTGCCTTAAGATTCATTCTTTATAGATACAGTTACATTACCATTTCTGTGCTGTGCTTAAGGGCTTTTTGGTGCATAGAAATACGAAATGAATGTATAATTCAAGAGATTCTAAAACATAATAAAGGTGTAAGTTGATCCCTGGGGATGATCAGGAAAAAGTGAGGTTAGCGTAATTCAATAGACATATTAATAGCTTTATCATCCACAGATCTGAATATTTCATGTTTAAGGAAATAAACTATTGAAATAATCAGATTTTGAGTAAAACATAACTGATGACAGCAACTAATGGTTGAGATATTGGCATCTTTAAATCTACTTGTGTCATCTATAAACTATCAGTTCACAGAACCACAAAGTTGTTACATTGTGCAAGAAAGCCATTTGGCCTATCATCTCTGCACTAGCTCTCCAAATGTGTATCATGACTTTGTTCCACTCTCCTGTCTCTACTTCCTGAAGAAGGGCTTATGCCCGAAACGTCGATTCTCCTGTTCCCTGGATGCTGCCTGACCTGCTGCGCTTTTCCAGCAACACATTTCCAGCTCCTGTCTCTACTTGTCAATCCTTCACATTATTTCTATTTAAATCACCATCTAATGCCCTCCTGAATGCCTTGTTTGAACTTACCTCCACCACAATTCAGACAGTGCATTTCAGATCCACTCAACTTGTGTGAAAATGATTTTACTTGCATTGCATATACTTCTTTTGAAAATCACCTTAAATATGTGCTGTCTCATTCCTGATTTTTTTACAAGAGAAATCAGTTTCGTCCTATCTATTCTGTACCAACCTTGCATGATTTTGTAAACTTCAATCAAATCTCCTCTTTGCCTTCACCTTTCCAAGGAAAACAGTTCCCAAATTCTCCAATCTTTTCTTATGTCTAAAGTTTCTCATCGCTACAATCATTCTTGTAAACATTTTTCTGCATTCTCTCAATTTATTTTACATCGTACCTAACATGTGCTGCCCAGAGCTGCACAAAATATTCCAGCTGATGTCTAACTAGTATCTGAAATAGGTTTCTGCTCTTGTACTTAATGTTCCTATTTATAAAGTCTAAAATATTGCATATTTTAATAACTGCAACACTTGTCATTCCATCCTTAATGGTCTATATACATATTTATCCAGATCTCTCTACATCTGCATACCTTTTAGAGCATTACTCTTGGACTTATATCGTCTCTCCATATTTCTCCTTCCAAAATATATCACCACACACATCCCAGGAGTTTACTTCATCAGTTACCTATCCACCCAATCTACCAATATTTCAATATCCATTTAAAGTTCTGCATTGTCCGTCTCATAGTTTACATTGTTTCCAAATTTTCTAACTCAGAAATTGTCGCCTGTTCTTCAAGATCAAAATTAGAAAAAACAAGGCTCCCAATACTAGATGGAGAAAGTGAGGACTGCAGATGCTGGAGATCAGAGCTGAAAATGTGTTGCTGGAAAAGCGCAGCAGGTCAGGCAGCATCTAAGGAACAGGAGAATCGACGTTTCGGGCATAAGCCCTTCTTCAGGAATGAGGAATGTGTATCCAGCAGACTAAAATAAAAGGTCCACACCCCCCACCAACCCAACCTCCACTCCCGGCACCTTCCCCTGCAACCGCAAGAAATGCAAAACTTGCGCCCACACCTCCC
>NC_057723.1:55175316-55178855 GCF_004010195.1 Chiloscyllium plagiosum | reverse complement strand
CAATAGAAATGATTGAAGGTGGGCTTTAGGCTAAGGAAAAAGTGAGGACTGCAGATGCTGGAGATCAGAGGCCTATCACCCTCACCTTGACCTCCCTCCACCTATCGCAATTCCAATGCCCCTCCCCCAAGTCCCTCCTCCCTATCTTTTATCTTAGCCTGCTGGACACACTTTCCTCATTCCTGAAGAAGGGCTTATGCCCGAAACGTCGATTCTCCTGTTCCTTGGATGCTGCCTGACCTGCTGCGCTTTTCCAGCAACAATTTTCAGCTCCCAATACTAGATGCTGGGAAACTCCACTACAACCTTCTTCAAACCTGAGAGTATACATTAAAAACTACTCTCTGCTTCCCATTACTCAACCGATTTTGTTACTTCTGTCCTTTTAGTCCATGAGCCTCAACATTTCCCATAAATTTGTTGTATTGAAACCATTTAGAAGTCCATGCACACCACAGAACATCATCACTCTCATCAAACCTCTCTGTAAGCACTTCAAAAAACTCCTGCAATTAAACTGACTTTCTGCTAAGGAATCTCTCTGCTGACTATCCCTAATTAGCCCACATTTGTTCATATGACAATTAATTTGATTCTGAATTATTATTTCTACAAGTTGCCCACTAATAAGATTAAACCGACTGATGTTTGGTTGCTGGGCTTGTCCTAATAGCTTTTGTTTGAACAAGAATATAATTATTGCAATTTGGCACCACCCAGGCTCCGGGCAAGACTGAAAGATAATGGCTATGCCTCTGAAATTTCCACTTTCACATTGTTCAATATCCTTGAACAGTGTGACCACTTCTTTGAACATGCTATCTATGTAAGTCTCAGTCTAGCTGATGCACTACAGTGACTTCACATGCCTCTGGAGTTGCAAACCCAGAGCTCTAGATTTTGCAAACCACTGCACTTCCTGCATGTGTTCCTGAAGTGCACACAATTCCCTACCTGCCACAGGATGGACATTCTGCATAGTTATACTGCCATGTCATGGCTATTTTTGTCCCAACTTTAACTGGAGATTAGTTATTAAGAAGCTTACATTTCCTCAGTGATGTCCCTCATGGATTTGTTTTTAAAAATTCAGACCTTTTTAACTCCTGGTTTCCTGGAGGCTGACAAAGGTACAGAAAAGGAATAGAGAAAAACACCTCCCTCATTGAATTTTTTCACCAAACCCACAGTGATTTTACTCTGTCTCACTGCACTCTGTGCGCTGCACCAAACTTGTATTATTTATATTACTGACCTTCTGGTGGGTCGACTATCTGGGATTTCCTGATCCAGTTCAAGGCAGTTCCTCCAGCTCTCTATTTCTTCTTCTACCAAAATACTCTTGTGATTAAGCTGCTTGAGAATTTAGGGTCTTCGTATCGAGAAAAGAAAACAAAGCTTGTACTAACCAGGAATGTTTATTTATTATTCCACAATTCCCACTTGTAATCAATCAACAAATCTGAATATATTCAAAATATCCAGATATTACATGCACTGTACTGCTGCACTGTGTTAGCTGCTTGGCAAAACAAGAGTACTTTGGAGCTGGGTGAAAACAGAGAGTTAGTGAAAAGGAGAGTCGGTGAAGCTAAAGGACTGAGTCTGGTACTCAGTCACGGTGCAGGCAGTTCGGGAAGTGACAGGCTCCCTATAGAAACAGCCAATTGTGATTCCTGCAGAGTATTTTTTTACAGTTTGATAGCAAAATGTATCAGCTTAAATAAAGGTAGGGACTTTTGATTATAATAGATGTTTTAGAAATGAAGGAAGATCTCTAGCTTAATTAAATTCTCTTAAAGAGAATAACCAGCTTAATCTCGAGACAAGTCATGACAGGAGACCTCAGCCCTGTGATGTACTCCTCTCATGCAATGATGGAAGTGAGAGATGCTTCCAATGTCCCTGATGACTATGTGTGCATGAAATGTGTCCAGCTGCAGCTACTGGCTAACAGCTTTTCAGAGCTGTGGGTGGACTCACTGTGGATCATCCACAATGCTAAGAATATCATAGATAGCAAATTTAGCGAGATATTCAGATTAGATTCTCTACAATGTGGAAACAGGCCCTTCAGCCCAACAAGCCCACACCGACGCTCCGAAGAGTAACCCACCCAGAACCATTTTCCATATTTACCCTTGACTAATGCACCTAACACAATGCGCAATTTAGAATGGCCAATTCACTTGGATTGTGGGAGGAAATCGGAACACCCGAGGAAACCCACGCAGACACGGGAGAATGTGTAAACTTCACACAAACCGTTGCCCGAGGTAGGAGTTGAACCGGGGTCCCTGACTCTGTGAGGCAGCAGTGCTAACCACCGAGCCACTGTGTTGCCATTGGTTACACAGGTAGAAAGGGAATGGCTGACCATCGGACAAAGTAAAAGGCTCAGGAAGGAAGTGCAGGAGCACTCTGTGGTCATTCTCCTCTCAAACAGATATATCATCTTGGATACTGTTGAGGGGTTAATTCTCAGGGAAAGGGAGCATCAAGCAAGTTCATGGGTGGCTCTGCTGCACAGAGGGAGAGGAAAAAGAGTGGCAGGGCTACATTAATAGGGGATTCAATAGCAAGGGGTACAGATAGTTGCTTTTGTGGACACAGACATGAATCCAGAATGGTACATTGTCTCCCTGGTGCCAGGGTCAGGGATGTCACAAAGCGGTGGCAGGACATTCTGGAGCAGGATGATAAACAGCCAGTGGTTGTAGTAGACATAGGTACCAATGACAGAGGTTAGCAAAGCAACAAAGACATGAATGATGAATATGTGAAGTTACAAGATAAATTAAAATGCAGGACCTCAACAACAAGACCAAGAATAAGAGGATAGATTAGATGAATATGAAGCTGGAGAAATGGTGTTCCATGGAGGGGTTTAGATTCTTGAGGCATTGGGACCATTTCTGAGGAAGTTAGGACCTGTTCACGCTTGATGGGTTGCATCTGGACAGAGCTAGGACACATATCCTCACAGGGACTTTTGCTAGCTTCTTTGGTGAGGTTCTAAACTAGTATGGAAAGGACATGGGAACCAGAGTGCAGGTAAGGATGGGTCAGATTCACAATTTCCGCAATTTCCCCCCCAACGTGGTCGACGATGCCCTCCACCGCATCTCTTCCACTTCCCGCTCCTCCTCCCTTGAGCCCCGCCCCTCCAACCGCCACCAGGACAGAACCCCACTGGTCCTCACCTACCACCCCACCAATCTCCATGTTCAGCGCATCATCCGCCGCCATTTCTGCCACCTCCAAACGGACCCCACCACCAAGGATATATTTCCCTCCCCTCCCCATCAGCATTCCGTAAAGACCACCCCCTCCGTGACTCCCTCGTCAGATCCACACCCCCCACCAACCCAACCTCCACTCCCCGCACCTTCCCCTGCAACCGCAGGAGGTGCAAGACTTGCGCCCACACCACCCCCCTCACCTCCCTCCAAGGCCCCAAAGGAAACTCCCATATCCGCCACAGATTCACCTGCACCTCCACACACATCATCTACTGCATCCTCTGCACCCGATGTGGC
>NC_057723.1:55095113-55175166 GCF_004010195.1 Chiloscyllium plagiosum | reverse complement strand
CTGACCTATCACTCTCACCTTGACCTCTTTCCACCTATCCATTTCCGACGCCCCTCCCCCAAGTCCCTCCTCCCTACCTTTTATCTTAGCCTGCTGGACAAACTTTCCTCATTCCTGAAGAAGGGCTTATGCCCGAAACGTCGATTCTCCTGTTCCCTGGATGCTGCCTGACCTGCTGCGCTTTTCCAGCAACACATTTTCAGCTCAGATTCAGATCTGACTAGTTAGTGATGTAGTCAGTGATTTGGAAAGACAAAAGAAATGAGGATTGAAAATAATCCAACAAATTGACAGAGTTGAATTGATTATACTTAAATGCAAGGAGTATTACAAACAGGACAGACAAACTAAGGGCTATAATGCAAATCTGGTTAAAAGAGGGACAAAATTGGCAACTCAATGTCCTTGGATGTAGAGTTTTCAGACATGATAGAGTCAGTGACAAAAAAGAAGAGGGGTTAGTAGTATTTGTCAAAAAATCAATATCAGCTGCGAGAAGGGATGATGTACTAAATGGGTTAACACATGAGGCTTTATAGGTTGAGTTTAGGAATAAAAAAGGTGCAGTCACACTACAGACCACCAAATAGCGAAGGGAGATAAAAGAACACATATATAGATAAATATGTGCCAGTAGGAGCAAGAGGGCAATAATATTAGGAGACTTTAACTATTCCAAAATGAACTGTATTTTAAACAGTATAAGGGGCATTGAGGGTGAAAAATTCATGTGTTGTGTCCAGGAATTTTAAAAAAACGATATGTGACAAGCCCAGCAAAAGGAGACACGATTTCGGATTTAATTATGGAAAATGAAGATGGACAAGTGGGTGAAATGACAGTGAGCAACCACACCATGGATAGTGACCACAGTTCAGTCAGAGTTGGCATTATTATGGAAAAGGACAGGGATAAATCAGGAGTAAAAGTTTTAAACTGAGGGGATTTTACAAAACTGAGGAGTGACTTGGCTGTGGTAGTTTGGACAGGTCTGCTAAAGGATAAATCAGTGGTAAACCAATGGGAGGCACTAAAACATGAGGGCCTTAGGACACAAAAGCAGATATGCATCTCCAATAATAAGAGTGGTACTGCTGAATCTAGACTCCCATGGTTGTCTAGAAAAATACAGGGGAAGATTTAACTGAAAAAGAAAGCTAAAGATAGTCACAAAAAACTTAACACTTCAAACCTCTGAGAGGAGTATAGAAAGTACAAAAAAAAAGGAAATCAAAGAGAGGAAATGAAAGAGAGGGAACAAAAATATTACCGAGCAAGATAAAGGAAAACACAAAATTGTTATAACAGTATATAAGAGTAAAAGCACAGTTAAGGAAAAAGTGGGATCTATCAGAGTTGAACAAGGGAACTTGTGTGAAGATGCAGAGGACATGGGAAGAATTTTAAATGAATTTCTTTGTCTCCATATTCACAAAAGAAAGGATGATGTGGTTGTAGTAATCCAAGAGAAACAATGTGAATTATTGGATGAAAAATTCGTAATGAGAGGAAATGTTAGAAGAGTTTGAATCCTCAAAAGTGATAGTTTGACAGGGCCAGCTGAATTGTTCCCTATGACATTGGAGGTGGTCAGATACTCTGAGAGTTATTTTCTAATCTTCACTAAATGCAGGTGAGGTACTGGAGGCCTGTTGTTTAAAAAGGATACAAAGGAAATGCCTAATAATTATAGGCCAGTTAGTCTAACTCCAGTGGTGGGAAAATTGTTAGAATCAATTCTGAGAGATCAGATAAATAGTCACTCAGAAAGGCATGGGCTAATCAGGAATAGTCAGCATAGCTTTGTTACGGGAAGGCCATTCCTTAAAAATTTGATTGAATACTTTGAGGAAAGGTGATGATGCTGTCACTTTAAAAAGGTTATTTTGTCCTTGGTTTTTCTGTAGATAGGTCATAAAGGCAGAGGTCTCGAAGAGTCTAGTTTAACAATGGAAAGGGAGTGGCCAGTTCAGGTGTTTTCTAGTTTGTTTTTAGTTGTAGCAGTCACAAGATTTTGGATTCCAGAAGTATAGCAAACTTCAATAAAGAATTCCTCTGACTTTCTCTAAAATTTTTCTCTGGATGTTATTTCCTCCAGCCTGAAAGAACTTGTGTTTCAATTTACATTTTTGCCAAAGGAGTGTGTTTATGGGATGTTACTGTATTGGAACATTTACTTAGCAATAGTTACTGGATCGGGTCCGTTAAGTTTTCTAATTGTTAAGTTAACCTAAGTTCTGCTTTCTTTTGTTTGTGTTTCAACTGTAGTGTTTAAATAAAGTCTGTTTTGTTTAAAGCTGAGTGGTTTGACAATTTGCATCACACTTGGGTATCTCACTTCACATCTGCCTTTAAAATAAGAAAAAAATAGAGTGTACGCTTCCTTCTTAAAATATTCTGACGGGGTCTGGTCTGGTCCATGACAGAAGTGACAAGAGAGATTCAGTGAGGGTTATGCAGTGAAGGTTGTCTGCATGGATTTTAGTAAAGCATTTGTCAAGGTCCCACAGACCAGACTTGTTAAAAAGATAAAAAGATAAAGATATCATGGGATACAGAGCAATGTGTTGGATTGTTTTTGAAGTTCCAAGTGGTGTTCTGAAGAGTTTGAAACTCCTACTGTTTATTTTCTAAATTAATGATGGACTTGAGTGTAGTTGGGGGTGGGGGTGGGGTGCATCATTGGAAAATTTGCAGATGACACAAAATTGGTCATATAATTGATAGCTTTAGCTCCAAAATGAAATAAATGGGTGGGTAGAGTAGGCAGGAAAGTGGTAGATGGAGTTCAATTCTGCCAAATATGAGGCACACAAAATTGGGAATGTACTGAGAGGGGTAGATGAAGTGAGAGATCTTGGCATGCAAGTGCATAAGATTCTAAAGGTAGCAGTACAGGTTGATAAACTTGTAAAGAAGGCATGGTATGCTTTTTCTGATGGCAGAGGTATATAATACAACAGCAGGGAGATAATAATGAAACTTCACAATACACTAGTGAGGCCACAACTAGAATATTGTGCACAGTTCTGGTTACCACATTATAGGAAGGAAGTAATTGCTCTGGAGAGAATGCAGCACAGATTTACTAAAATATTGCCAGAGCTGGAGAATTGTAGGTATGAGGAGAGATTGGAGAGGTTAGAATTATAGAATCCCTACAGTGCAGACAGAAGCCATTCACTCCATTGAGTGTACATCAACCTTCTAAAAACTATCCCACCCCGACCCACCCTAACCCCGCATCTACCCAGCCTCTATATTCCTGGACAACTATGGAGTAATTTACCATGGCCAATCTACCATCCTGTACATCTTTGGTCAGTGGGCATTTTAGTAGGAACAGAGAAGGCTGAGGGGACAACATGACTGAGGAATACAACATTGTGAAGGATAGAGATAGAGTAAACAGGAGGAACCTGTTTCCCTTGGCAGAGTGTTCAAAAACCAGGTATCATAAATTTAAGCTAATTGGCAGAAGGATTAGAAGGGATGTGAAGAAGAACATTTTTTATACAAAGAGTGATGAGTGAAAGGAATTTACTGCCTGAGTTGCTGTGGATGCAGAGACCCTTTTCACAAAGTACCTGGATCAGCACTTTAGGTGATGTGAGCTGTAGAGCTATAGGCTGTGTGCAGGAAGATTGGATTAGAAAGGGCACCTGGGTAAATTTGGGTCGGCATGGACAAGGTGGACCAAATGGTCTCCTTCTGTATTATATTGTTTCTATTATTTCTGATATTGGTTGGCTAACTTTAAATTGCTAATGTTACCCTGCCCAATTAATCATAGACATACTGTCATGAAAGGTGTTCACTTTATATGTATATCTTAGTCAACATTTATATTAGAGTTTGGGCTTTGAAATAGTGACATATGAGTTTTGGTCTTTGTGTATGAGGGAATTTAATTATTAAACTTGTCACTATTTCTAGAATCTTTTTATTTAACGAATATGTATGAGGGAGCTCCCAGAGTGCTAATGGGCATTTAGTTATATTGAGAGATTTCATGAGCAGGACGATTAAACATTGAGGTGCATTATTTTGTTTTCTGTTTCAAAGGATCATGATTTTTCCTTTATATAATGGAAAATTCTGTATCTTGGGAATCTTTTGTTTTTTTAATTCACAGATGTCTTGGTGAAAGTTAGTTTGTGAAGCCATCTTTCTTCAAGGAAAAAAAAATTGTTTTAAAACTGTTTGAAGTCAGTTTATTAAAGTGAAAGGCTCTTAGTTTGAAATGTCAAGACCAGAGCTGTTTGGCTAGAACCTGGAAAGAATTATTTAAAGTTGGGAAAGTCTGTAATAAGTTACATGACTACTCTTAAAGGATGTTATCAGACTCTTAAGACAGGAAAATGAGAAAACAGTTGAGATAAACCTATGAATGTGACAGAGAAGTAAAATCTCTCTTGCCTTTGAGTATTGTAAAATGATGGTGTTGGGATAGACGAAATTGTATTTTTACTGTGTGCCAACATCTTTCAAATTGTGTTATATGCAAATAATTTGGTTTGTTCTATTTTTATTTCTTTTGTTTAATAAACTTGTATTTTACTATCAAAACATGATCTGCAACATTGCATGCTTGTATTTCAGCCAACGTTGTTAAATTTAAAAAGTGCTCTATAGTATTCAGCCAGATTTCAAGCTGGGATCTGATTTGTCCAGGAATAACATCAACTGGGATCATCATAATACTGTGTTTGGTTTATACCTAAACTGTTGTAATCGTCTGTCCTCCAGTTGCTTAAACCATAGCAACTGAGGTGTATTAAAAATTGTTAAAATGTGAATCGACATGTTTTGAGAGTGGTTTCAAACCACATGGAAAAATGAGTTTGGTAAACTTGACAGATACTCCATATTCTAGTTTCTTTTACCTTTTTACTTCTAGATAGTTGCTCCACAGAATGTATTTGCTGTTTGGTACACCTACTGGATATCTGGATGAGTCTCATTCTGAAGAATAAATGCATCAACAAACAAGAAAAAGGCATAAACACAATAGCATTTGGACAAATATTCAGTGTTGTCATTATAGCCCAACTCCATGTCGGCTTTACACCTCATGAAGTATCACTACAACAAGTATGAAGTAAAATTGATGATGTTTTCTTGCAGTCCAGTGGACCACCAAAGACCATTTCAAAATTCAATTTTTAAAAACTTGATGATGGTGCAGAACCAAATGTACCTAAATTTGAGAATTTAGCTGACATTTAAATACTAGTGAGTAATTTGTTCATTGTGTGTTATTAACATAACTAGAATCTGCAAGCACTGCTTCACTGTTCACAGATGTTGGTTTCAAATGGTGTACCTGCAGTAGAACAATGCCCCTAGAGTGTTAAACATTTCTTTCTGTTCCAGATAATTATAGTGAAACCTTTTATGGTTCATCATATTGCTCAAAAATTAAATTCATGCATAGTTTAACATACTGTAATTGCTCAGGTATAATTAGCAAGAGAATATGTTTTCATATATGTAATCTATGAATTTACAAGGTTCAGTGAATGCATTGACTACACTTAAAATAAGTGCTCACTGAATGGTTAGGAAATAAAAACATTCACAGACTTCACTTGATAATTCTTTAGGTTAGCTCAACTTAACTATGATAATTCAGGCTTATAAAGTTCAAAGTAAGAAAAACATGCCATAATTGCACTTTTACTTAATTTGATTGCTCAATAATGTTCCCTCTAACTTTACTTCAAGAACCAAAATGTATTATCACGGCAATTTATTTGACTGCACCTTACATTTCCTTGTGCGAACTAATTATGAAACATGTATGCTGCTCTCAATAAAATCTGTTTGCAATTTTCTAAAATTATGCTGTAATTTGCAAGTATTTCATGGCCCATTAATATCAAGTAATATTTTTTTGGCAAAGTTAGGTATTGTTCACATCTAATTTACAAACCATTATTTTTTCTGGATAATTACATTTTAACTCTACATATCTTATCACATGGGTTAGAAGGGCCAAGGAGCATTAGATATTGTTTGTGACATTTATGATCTTTGACCACCTCATTTTGTTTCTCCATTATTGAAGTTCTAAGTAAAATGGGAAACCATGGTAATATTATTTATCACACACTGTGGTCCCCTACATTTTTTCAAGTCTGAATATCAGCATAGATACAAGACCCAGTAGTATACGGGACATTTTAAAAGCTCCATGAAAAATTCAACAGTGTGCAGTCATAATTTGTAAAATTATGTAGATCAGGAAGGTTTTGGAAGTGATTTTACTCCATGATCCCACTTGAAATTGGACCTGATGATAACAGTCATGAGGCAATAAGCTTTAACTTTCTCTTGTCTTTCTGACCAGGATCTCTCTCCCATAATCCTGAATAGGAACACAAATACTCTCTTCTTCCCCACCTGTCATATACAGGAGGGCCCAACTCTTCATTCATGTCACCGCTACTTCTTAGAGCCATGAGGAAGATGGCAATGGACCCCGAATAACTGCTTTAAGTGACCACTATGTTCGAAAACAGTTTCTCTTTTTAGTGTGAAAAGGGTTAGCTAATTGTTCACAGCCTTGGTCTCCAGTAAGATCTCCTGAAAGTCTTATTTTCCTTGGGCACACTTCGCTCTTTAGCGGCCCTTATTGGATGTTCCAATTACTGTAGTCAATAGTGTTCCTTACATTTTCACTGACTGTGAGGCTGTTATACATACTCAACTAATCCCAGCCAGGAAAATAGGTCAGGACTCGGGAAGATATCAATGGCTAGGTGAATTTCCTGTATTGCCAGAAGTCTGTGGAAAATAATACATGACTTTGCCCAAGAGATATATGAAAGAATTTCATTCAGACATGATTTAACCATTCCCAACATTCCAAGAAAGAATTCAATACATTTTTATTATAAATTCATGATTTTGTGTTATATTTCATTTACTTTTTTCTCTCATATTTTCTTAGTTTCATGTAAGTTACATTGTGAGGCATTACACATTGTTACTTGGGAAGGCAAAATGACAGGGAACATGCAGAGCTTGTGACAATACAGAGGTTTCAGGAAAAAGTCAAAAAGTTGACAGTGTGACAGGCAACAATAGAGAAAAGGCAGATGAAGAGGTGAGAACAAGAAGGCAAAAATTTGATAGAACAACAGAAAAGTTATTACTGCAAGCACCAAAAAAAACCCCAAAACCTTTTAAGACAGCTTTAATCTGTAATCTTCATGACAACTATGAGTCAGTTCCAGAATGTGACAGGCAGTAGATCAGTTTCATTTGAAAATCTTGGTGCAAAAAGAACTTAAAATGCTTACCTTCAAAGAAGTGTTCAAATATTAAATATGATTACCACCATTAAGTTAGCCACCTGACCCATTCTTGAATGGAGTGCTTGCAGTTGTGCTGTAAGAAAATCTTTTTGTTTATTTTTACAATTATTTCCAAACCTAATTTAATTTGGAGTTCGTAGTTGGCATGAAGCTGAAATTTACAGTTCAAATTCCACTGGAGCCAGCTTTAACCATGTTAATTTTCAAAGGTCATATAAAAGTGTGACATAATTAACTAGCAGCTGAAACTGGATCTTCATTGAAAGTCATGCTTTTTACGTTAGAAGCACATAAAACTAGACAACTTTGTGCGACTTAGCACTCGAGTGTGACTTACAATAGAGAGCCAGTATTAAGCAATTAAGGGAGCTAAGCAAAGGAAGTAAAAGAGGTGTTCTATTGCTTTTGCATTTGTCTAAGCTTCTGAGCCTCCAGGAATTGATTCTGACTCTGCTACAAGGGGAAAAGCTTTGGTGAGTGTACTAGATGTAAGTGTTTATTCTATTTCTAAGGTTCAACATAGAATATATCGGGTAAGGTAACACCACCATAGTCCCAGAGGACCATAGGGTCACGTTCTCATTAGGAAGACAACTGATGGTTGTTTAATCTGAGGATCACCATGCTTTGTGTGATGTTACAAAGATGGGACCTTTGTGGTAACCTCAGCCAGTGTATGATTTTAACCCATTCTGATGACATCACTCTGCTTTACAAACTAGCCATCCAGCCAACTGCCCACCACCCAAAATGAAGTGACCCACAACCTTGGCATTATGAGAACCAATAAAACATGTTTATCTACCTTACTAAACAAACTGGCAGTGTATGGAGGAATTGAGTTCAGGTGGTTCCTAGGTTGAGTTCATGAGAATTTTCTATAGCAATGTGTGTCAAGTCGAACAAGAAAGGAGAGATTTTTAGGTCTGGTTCTAGGGAATGCGATAGCCAAGGGATCATGATAATTGTATCATTAGCCTTAATATGATGGTGAACAATGACAATGGTCAACCTGGAATAATTATACTCAACCTACAGAGAGCTGACCTCAACAAGGCAAGAAGGGAACAGGATTGGATGGACCAGAACCCAAAGATTGATGGAACAGACAATTGTTTAACAATTGGCTTCCTTCAAAGAGAAGATGGTTTGGACACAGTTACTATATATTACCTCAAAACTGAAAGAAAGGATAAATAACTTCAGAGGTCCCTTGATGACAAATGAGATAGAAGTCAAGTTAAAGAAGATAAAATGTGCTAATGTCAGGTCGTAAACACAATTGCGAACCAAGGTGTATACAGGAGATTCAGAAGGGAGGTGTAAAAACAAATAAGAGATACAAAAAGGGATCATAAGAAAAGGGCAGGCAGCCTTTAATGTGTCCAGCTAACTTTCTGAAATATTTAGAAAAAATAAGAGAGAGTTGATTAGGGCAAGGCTGTTGATGTGCTGTATTTAGATTTTCAGAAAGTATTTGATACAATACCACACATGATAGACATGTGAGGTAAGTGAAAATTTTTTTGGAATAAAAGGGGCAGTAGGAACATGAACACAAAATTATCAGAGTGATAGGAAGTAGAAAACAATGGTTGAAAGCATCATTGAAAGCAAAATACTGTAGATGCTGGAAATCTGAAATAAACACAGAGAATTCTCAAGAAACTCAGTAGGTCTGACAGTGCTTGCAGAAAGAGAAACGGAGTTAACATTTTAAGTCCAGTATGACTTTCTAGCACTTTGGAAAGATATTGGAAAATGTTTTTTTTTAACAGAAGGGGAGACCCAGTGCAAAAGACAAGGGAGGTGTTAATGGTAGAGCAAGGGAAAAAAGGGATGTAAAAAGTGTGTAAATTAAGGTATGAAAGGGAGAGGGAGAGAGTTAGTCTTCTTTACTAAGTGTAAAGTAAACAATACGTGGACAAGATAAGGTATTAGAGGGGAGAGGGAAGAGAATGTAAAAAAAATTGAGAACTGATATAACGTGATTGTAGTGATGGCAACAAGGATAACCAAGTGGATATCATTGAATGTGAGTTCCCTGACTGTGACTGTTAGCGTGGTCCAATCGGAGCCCTGGCTGACAGATATAAACAGAGGTTCAGTTCACTCTGAGAGCTGTGTCTGAGGAAGTCAAACCAATGTCAAGAACTATGCACATGTAAATAAAGTGTGACTTAGGGTCTCTGTGGAATTATTTCAGTGGCAATGAGGATGGGAAGGAGAACATTTTACTAGGTCTACCCCAAGTAGCCATTTGTCTGGATGATGTGCTTATAACAGGGAAGACCAATAAAGAACACTTAGAGAATTTGGACATAGTCCTTATGTATTTTTCCAAGGCAGGCATATGCTTTAAAAGGGAAAAAAAATGTGTGTTCCAGACAGCCTAAATGACCTACTTGGGCGACAGAGTTGACAAAACCAGGTTCCCACATCTGTACTGGAGCTTAGGTCTTTTCTTGGATTGGTGAATTATCATGGAAAGTTCATACATAACCTGGTCTCCATCCTGGCACCCTTACATCTGCTATTGAAAAAGGGTCAACCTTGGAAATGGTTTTGTTGCCAAGACATAACCTTCAAAGGAAGTGAAAAAGCAGCTATCATTCTCTAAGATATTGTCACACAATGGTCCCAAGCGAGATCTGGTGCTGACAAGCAATTTCTCCCCAGGTGGTATCAGGGTAGTGTTGGCTCAGTGGGGGCCTAACAGAGAAGAATGCCCAATAGTGTGTGCCTCCTGGACTTTGTCTCATACAAAGTGCAAATATGCCTAGATAGAGAAGGAAGGTTTAGTCGTCATCTTTGCTGTGAAAAAAGTTCCACCAATGCCTTTACAGATGTAAATTTGTAGCAATAACTGACCAACTACCCGTGCTAGGGCAACTCAAAGAGCTCAATGCCATGCCACCCATAGCTTCAGGTTGAATTCAGCATGGGTTCTCATCCTGAGTGCATACAATTGCAAGTTGGAACACTGTCCGGTAGGCCAAATAACAAAAGCAGATGCCTTGAGCAGATACACCACCAGTGGTGCTGCCAGTGAAAAACTCCTGTACTGACCAGGTGGTGGGAGCACTCACAAACATTTTTAATCTCCCCTTACAACAGTGAGTTTCCCATCTTCTTCAAGAAGACCACTAAAATCCCAGTGCCAAAGAAAAAAAAGCAACATGACTTAATGACTACCATCGGTGGCTCTGACATCCATCATTATGAAATGCTTCAAGACATCAACCCTAGCCTCCCAAATTGCCCTTGATCCACTACAATTTGCCCACTGTTATAATAGGTCCACAGCAGACGCTATCTCTCTGGCCCTATACTCAAACCCGGACCATCTGGATAAAAATATACCTCCCTCAGATTCATATTTATTGACCTTAGCTCTGCCTTCAACACCATAATTCCAGCAAAACCCATCTCGGAACTCTGAGATCTAAGGTTTCTGCTCTCCCATCTGCAACTAGATCCTCAACTTCCTGACCCACACACCACAATCAGTAAGGATAGGTAACAACACCCCCTCCATGAAAATACTCAACACTGGTGCCCAACCCTTTACTATACTCCTTATACACTCACAGCTGTATAAGGAGCAAATTCTACTCTAACTCCATTTACAAATATGCTGATGACACCACCACAGTGGGTCAAATGTCAAATAATAATACAACAGTGCACAGAAAGGAGATAGACTGCTTAATGGCACGGTGTAAAGATAACAATCTCTCCCTCAATATTAGCAAAACAAAGGAGCTGGTCTTCGACTTCAGGAAGTAGAATGGACGACATGCTCCTGTCTGTATCAATGGTGCTGAGGTGGAGATGGTCGAGAGCATCAAATTCCGAGGATTAAATGTCACCAACAATCTATCCTGATCCATCAATGTTGACACTATAGTCAAGAAAGCACACCAATACCTCTACTTCATCAGAAGGCTAAGAAAATTCAGCATGTCCACAATGACTCCCACCAATTTTTATAGATATACCACAGAAAGCGTCCTATCCAGCTGCATCACAGCTTAGTATGGTAACTGCTCTCCCAAGACCACAAGAAATTACGGAGAGTTGTGAACACAGCAGAGTCTATATGAAAACCAGCCGTTCTTCCATCGACTCCGTCTATACTTCCCACTGCTGGGAAATCAGCCAGCATCATTAAAGACCCCTCCCACCCCGGTTATACTCTCTTCCACCCTCCTTCATCAGGCAGAAGGTATAGAAGTTTGAAAACATGTACTAAGAGATTTGAGAACAATTTCTTCCTTGCTGTTATCAGACTTATGACTTATTAGACTTGATCTTTCTCTCACCTTCTCTGCAGCTATAACATTATATTCTGCATTCAGTTCTATTACCCCAATGTACTTATGCAAGGTATGATTTGTCTGGTTAGCATGCAAAACAATACTTTTCACTGTGTCTTGGTACATGTGACAATAATAAATCAAATCAAACCAAATTGGGAGCTTGGAGATGTAATATAAAGTAAAAGGTACTATTCTAAAGAATGTACAAGACTACTGAGACCCAGGTGTTCACGTACCTAAGTCTCCTTCACAATGCCTGACTGCAGTCCTGACTTCTACAGCTGCAGTGAAGAGACATTGTTCTGTTCTTGGCCATGTGTATCTGGAAGACTTGAGCAGTGATCACTGAAGGCTCAAGCCTACTGCGAGTGTCCAGTCTAGGTGCAGGTTCACTCTCTCCTGCTTGCAATTCTGCCTTGGCATTGCTGGCAATGGAGTGGTGGAGAGGGCACCTCTGGAGTGTCTGAAGAAGTTTCTGGGGCTTCTGAATGTGGCTGCTTCTTTTGATGGGTACCTGCAGACATCAACCGGTCTCTCTGTGAGGAATGTATGCTTGAAGTGATATCGAGATTCCTTGTTACTGATGCTGAGCACTAATGGCTACAGATGACATTGGTGAAATCATCCATCCTTTGATCTGGTTCATTGATTCCCTCTGACAAACCTGCCTGCTGTTCCTATGCTGCCTGTGCATTTTAAGAAAATTTTTGATGGCCAATACCATTGGAGTGTTTTCTGCTGGGGCCTAAGCAGTGTCCAGCAGTCCTCAGTGCTAAATACCTGGGCATTTCTTCTTCAACCAGCTACAGAAGTGGGTCAGTGATCTGCTCACAAGATTGTGCTCTTGTCTAATCTAGATAGTGGTCAAACTGAGGTGAAAGTTTCTGAGCTAGTGGAGGGTGTCGGTGAAAACCTTGTCCCTGCATCCTCTAAGAGAATCAATGGGTTTGTCCTCAGAGTTAGAGATGGAACTGAGGGTCTCCACTGCTGGCTTCCTCTTTGTGGAAGCTTGCAGAGTATTGCTAATGCCTGCGTTCAACTGATTAATCTGGCAGCAAATACAGAAGATCTATAAAAGATCACAAGTGTGGTATCATGTTCAAATAAAAACTAAAATCAGTAAATTGTGAAATTAGTCTCTTTATTCAGCAACCGCAGGAGTACAAGGTCGAGGCAGTGATGGAATCTGGAAATGCAGTTCTTATAGTAGCTTCTTTCCACATAGTTCTTACACATATTAAAATTCTATCACTGTGGTGTCCTATTGTTTCATCTATTGTACACAAGGGTTTGGGTAACTTCTGTCCTGGGGAAACAGGAGATGGTTTAAACATTTGTTAAATGGTGGCTGTTAATTCTGATGGGATTAGAATGTCTATCCAGTCTGAGTTTGCATAATTAAGAGATGTTAGACCATTTGTCTTTTAAATCAATACATGTCAGTAAAAATAATAAGCCTGTATACTTGAAATAAGTTAGAAATTATGCATGTACTTAATAAAAGAATGAAGGATGTTAAACTGATCATGGCAGTTGGGTCATAAGATTTGTTTACTATTTGCTGGTGTGAGTTTCGCTCATTCATGCAATTTCACGGAGGCGCTGCTTTGATAGCAAGTTTAGCAGTCCCATTAATATGTACTCAACAAGTACATAGTAAACTGTTTGATGTTCTGCAATCTGTTCATGTCCTGAGAGACAAATGGCAAGGGCTGATCAATATTATAATGTTTCCAAAGTTTCGGTTAGATCGTGGAGACATGGTGGTGGAGGGTATTGTTTCTGAGTAAGTTTGTAGTCTGTGATATTTATTCAGAGGTAGTTTTTGATATAAATAGGTCTGATAAAGTTGAAGGTGTGAGGTAACAGTAATGGATTTGGAATAAATGTTTTAATTTAGCAATAGTGAAATGTACCACAGAACTGCGATTTTATGAATTAATGAATGAAAATGCATTACAGTAAAGAGTTATGAATGATTGAAATGGGAACATGATATTATTAAATATAGGACATTTGTGAGTGGGTTAATAAAGAGTTAGGAGTGAATGAGAGAGCAATATTAGTAAATATAAAGTGCTTATGAGTGGGTTAGTAAAAAGACCTATAATACAATAACTCAGCCCCCCCTTTGGATTCAACTGACACCCTTCGAAGAGAATCACTCAATTCTTTTCCTAGCTCAAATATACCACTTTTATATGCTGGAGGGGCTTGTGGAGACATGGTTTGCAGTTGGAGATAGTACATATTTTTAACAATTTGCTGGCAACCACACCTTACAAAAAACAAAACATGCACAGTTAGAATAACAATAATAAACATCATGGTGGTCAGTCAGACTCTGGTCCCACTATATTGTAGGATACCCATTTGATGTGGAAAGTGTGAACCCAAGCCTTCTTTCCTTGGACCTTGACAACCGACTGAGTGATCAGGAGTACCTGGCTTTGGCCACTTTGTGCCTAAGGGTTTCTTATGGATACTCCCTCTGGTGGGTCTCTCCAGGCAGCCAATGTCTGTGACAAAGCAGAACTTAGAGAAACGGTCAGTACCTGACGTTAAGCTAATAGGGAATCACCTATAAGATGATAGTTTGGCAATATAGCGGGAGTCTGTGTAAATGTTGGGAGACCGATCGTTTGCTGTTCTGTAGGCTTCAGTCAGAGCCCGTAAGTCTGCTGGCTGTGCTGATGCTCCAGAGGGTAGGCTTTTCAAGACCATGATAGTGCAATGTGTCATGACAGCCTATCCAGTTTTCCTGTGATCTGCAGTTAATATCCATTTCCCACTTGCCTTTCGCACTGACCACTGTGGGTTTTTGTTAATGTTCTTTTTTCCTCTAACCTCTGAGGTAGGAATGTCAATTCTGCTCCTGTGTCCAAATGACATTCAGTGTCTAGGTCGCCAGTGGGAGAATAGAAGGACACAGGGCAGGCTCTTTCAGTTTTTTGTTAATTTTAGCAGCTCCTGCTGCTGCTGGGTGTTTAGCTTTTTAAACTGTTTTGGGAGATTGGTCTTGCTCCTAATTTCTGGGGTCTCCTCTCCACCATTGCTTATTAAGCAACTTCTCCCTTTTCCCTTGTACCAGCATCCCCCGGCCCAGTGGCCTTCCTTCTCACAGATGTAACACTTCTCTGGACATTTGTCTTGGGTCTTCCGAGGGTTACTGTGGAGGTCTGCTCCATTTGTCATGCCTGGAGGGCTCGCAATTTGGCACCCATATCTCAAATGAGCCTGTGGGCTCGGTCAACCAGTTAATTGCAATTAGGCCCCCTCTGATTCCAGTCCAGTTTGGTGCACTTTAACATTTTAGTGAGTTCAGGTTTAAGTCTGGCCACAAAAGCAGACTTTAGCAGGCCATCATGGAGGCCTTCAAAATCCCTGTCTTCCTGTACCTTTCGTCATATCCTGTGACTTCTGTAGGTTTTTGACAGCAAGCTATGGCTTTTGTCCAATCAGTTTTATGCGAACTATACCCCTGTAACCACTCTTGTGTTGCTCTCCAGCCAGCTTGCAGCTCCTGCTCATACTCTTCACTTTGACTGCCTCATGGATGCAGTGTCCTTCACTTTTAGTGACAATCATGCCCAGAATCTGTACCCCGACCCAGGGATGGAGCATATATATTCCCTTAACCAATCTAAGCTTTCCCATGTCTTCATTGGCCCTTAGTTTGGATAAGACACTTCTTTAGACCACCTGTCTATGTTTTCAGGGGTCTCAGGTCCATGAACAGTATACATTTCAGTCTGTTTTACCTGAACATCCATCTGAGTGCCGTCTTGTAATCTTTGCCTGATCACTTTCTCTATCTTTACTTCCTTGGTTTTAAGGGGCCACAAAAGTCTTGCCAGGTATATACAGTCCTCATCGCTGTCACTGCCCAGAGGACCCATCACTTTCATTCCTATTTCCCAAGGGTGATAGCTTGGTTTTGCTGAACCACTTCCTGGATGTCTCGGGTATTTGGACATAAATTCTGTATGGGCTTGGGAACTGGGCGAAAACTGACAGGACTATTATCTTGTCCTTCATGTTCTTGTTCCCTTTCTCAAGCTCCAGATTTGTAAGGACAGCTCTTTCCCATTTTGATCTTTCCTTCTGCACCTGTTCATGCACTGCTTTTAATCACTCATTATATTGGGTGACTTCACAATCATGGGGCTGATTGGGACATGACTTCATTTCTCTGGTAAATTTGTCCCATTAATGCAAGGGACCATTTAATTCTGTCTTTATATCCCTATCTGGTGGTTTTTCCCCTGACCTGTTTCATGTCATCTAGGGTCCACTGATCTTGGGGGCGTATTATACTTCTGCCCAATTTTGGTTTGGGTATTCCCTAACGAGAACTGTACCTCAAGGTAGTTGTGTGACCGTTGCGGGATTTCTTCCTTTGGATGTCGTAGGCAGTTTCCTGGAGTCACTCATAGTCACCAAAATTCAGACAGCATGTGCAATTTCCTGCCATAGGCCACTTAGCTGATTTGGAGCATTTGAGTCAGGATGTGGGAGATTCAACAAGTGGGATTGCATTCAGGGACTAGATCATGATTCTAAGAAGGAAACTTCTTCCCCTCAGAAGTGTGAGAGACGGGTCAGACTTGATGTCCCCTGCGATCCTGCCAACTACACCAAGGTATGGAATCATTATCAAATAATGACCGAAATCAGTGAGTGGCAAAAATATCCTCTTTATTTGACAACCGTAGTACCACAAGTTTAAGGCAGTGCCGGAAATACAATCCTGAAATACAGTTCCTACAGTAGATTCTTTATACACAGGTCTTACACATATTCAAATTTTATCACTATGGTGTTACATTGTTTTATCTACTGTACACAAAGGTTTGGGTGGTTTCTGTTCTGGGGAAACAGGAAATAGTTTAAACGTTTGTTAAATAGTGGCTGTTGCTTCTCATGGGATTAGAATGTCTGTCCAGTCTGAGCTTGCATAATTAAGAGGTGTTAGTCCTTTTGTCTTTTAAGTCAATACACATTAGTAAATATACTAGACCTATATGCTCTAAATAATTTAGAAATTATGCATGTACTTAATAAAAGAATAAAAGATATTAAACTGATTACTGCATTTGGGCAATGAGATTTGTTTATTTTTTGCCAGTGTGAGTTTCACTCATTCAAACAATTTCTCGGAGGCGCTGCTTTGGTAGTAAGTTTAGCAGTCCTATTAACATGTATTCAACAAGTACATAATAAACTGATTTTCTGCAATCTATTTGGGTCCTACGAGGCATTTGGTAAGGGCTGATTAATATTAGTAAAGAGTTATGAATGAATGAGAGCATGGTACTAGTAAATATAAAATACTTGTGAGGGGAAATATAAAGTGCGTGTGAGTAAGTTGGTAAATACAATATCTCACACAGATTACTGAGCTTTAAAGGAATGAACATATGCCAGCAACGTAAGGATAGATTGTGAGAATGAATGTTCCTAGTAGAAAATCTCACTCGGAAAGCTTATTGAGAATATCTGGGAATATACCACACCACCAAAATCAAATTGCAATCAAAACAGCATTCTGTCCTGATGATGGCAAGCATGACCCTAATATATGTTCCCAAAATAAATATGACAATTATAAAATTGTCAAGATTGTGGTTAAGGAAGTTGGTTTTTCAAAAATGCCTATCCTACATTTGCTAACAAATCCTAAGTAAATTTAGGTAGTTCATTCAAATTAGCCCAAGAAAAGCGGTATTCTTATCAGCCAGTTTTAGTGAATCTGACTATGTGTGTTATTGTTGCAAAAGAGTTGCACTGTTAGAGCCAGAATTATTAGCCCAGCACTGGTTTAAAATTTATTTTACCTGGCAGAAGAAAAGTCATTCCACTAGCATCTTGTAGCTAATTCAAAAACTTGACTATGAATGGCTTGCCAAAAGTCAAAGAGATCTAGGCTTTTAAAACTGGTGACAATTGTTCAGCTCAGGCCAACATAATGCAATGTTGAAAACAGCCCTGTAACATTGACAGGCATTCAATTAGAAGTCATTCCTTAAAATGAGTATATCAGATTTTCTGGATCAATTCATTGATTACTTTTTGTTGTGATATTGCCTCAGAATATTCCCATGATTTTCAGGATAATTGGAGAAAATAAGGCATATTCGTGCAAATAGAACCAGTGATAAACAATTCAGATTTTTACTTCATACAAACTGTCATGCACACGCTCACTATATAACTTTCCACTAATCAACTGCAAGTGATTTAGTAAAGCTCTACAGTAATGACATTCACACTTGGTTAATGCTGTGGTGTAAATGTCTTTACTTGTCAACACAAACTGTTCTGGCAGTCAACAGCCACACTGACTGCATTTCCAATGTAAAACAGAGCTCAAAACTCAATGAAACCACACCAGCTATAAAAACTGTATATACATTGGGAAAAAAAGAATGATGGCATGGTTTCAGGGCAATAATATAAGCTTGCACTTCAAATGAGAGTTATAAACCACTCAGGTTATGTACTTGCATTTAATGACATTGCTGGAGCCTACAATTAGATTACTGCATGTAACCTTTCTCTCCCTCTTTGCTCTCTTAATATTACCTAACATTATTATGACCTAACAGTTATATTTCAGATTTTTAATCAGTTTTCCACAAGACATAGCTATAACATAGTTACATTTAAAAGGTCTTAAACATGAGATGTTGATAAACTCAAATTCTAATTTTGCAGATCCGAGTATTTCCAGCTTTTTCCGATTCTTGTTTGAAGTTGTATTTAAATGCTAAGACTTACATCAAAATTAATTCACACATATTCTTAAAATGAATGAACTGACATGTATGGTGGTTAAAATGCAAATGAGTTTTGCTTTTCCCAAAGGCTGAAAACAAAGAGCAATTTATTAGTGTTTCTCATAAAATAAAAAATACCTCACACTGCTTGGACTGAAGCTTCCATTGTATTCAAGAAGATGTGACCCACTTTCACAGCTCGCAAACTGCATACCCAAACCTGAGATTTAGTATGCCATTTTTGACTTTTCACATTAGAGCTGAGTTTGCTGTTTCTCCATCATGTTGAGATGTGTGAAGAGTGTATGTGTGGAGTGGATTTTAGTACTAAACTCCACGTTGGTTCTGCCACACTATCCCAGCATGCAACAATCTTCAAAAGCCACATGAAACTAACCCTCACCTCCCTCGTGCCCCCACATTCACACCAATGCCATGTCAATGTTTCCCTTGTATCTTTTATTCCCCTCAATTACTCATGCCACTCCATTCCACCTCTGTTATTCCTATGTACATTCAGTAGGCGCTCATCTTATATGTGACTATGTACAGTCCCCAGAGTCTATACATTATCAGCATAGAATATTTTACAATTTTTGCAAATAAAACAAACTTCTCAGCATCTAATAAACACATCAATATCATTGATTCTGAGGAAAAAATGTAGTCTGTCACATGAAACAGCCTTGTAATATTTGTAATCCTATTAGCTTGATGTCAACAAATCAGAAACCCTTTCAAAGGAACCATCTATTATAACACTTCTTGAAAATGTTATTCATTCTTAAAGTAAAAAATCACATACCAGGTTATTGTCCAACAAGTTTATTTGTAAGTACTGTACCTTCATCAGGTAGCTGTGGTGCAGGATCATAAGACACAGAATTTTGCAACTGAAAAGATGTATTGAACAAACCTAGGTTGCTGTTAAGACTTTCATCTTTTTCATTCAACATAGACTGCTTCAATATCAAAGCAGAGTGCTTCTTAGTCAATATATGGCAGTATGTGGTGAGATTCTTTGCCAGGTTATAAAACCAGTTTTTCAAAAATATATCATCTGGAGACACTTGAATCAGTGGAAAAGGTAATAACATGTTGTAACATTTTACACTATTATTCTGCTTTCATTGGGGAAAAAAATAATGCATGTGAAAACTTACACAAGGCTGGTTAATATAAGGTTCAACTTACCTTACCTGATACTGATCATTGCATTCAAAATATAATTACATTGCAAGAGAATTCCTAATAACTTTTGAAGGTCTGAAACGTTTTACACCTGCCATTCAGAATGTTTGACTCCTCAGCCAGCTTTCCATTTTCTTCACAATGCGGCAATCCTTGACATGCTTTAAATGGATAGCCAAAACTCGGTGTAACCAGACAGAAATGGTGTGCAGGATGATACCCTTTCTTTTTAAAATGGGGATTCTGATGTTAATAGGGGAGGTGTGTATGTTGTTTACTAGATATTCTTGGCTTTAAAAAGGCGACAGGAAAGATTATGGGTTTGGAAATGTGAAGAAAAATAGGATTTCCTGTAAAAATAATGGGACAATTGAAACAGACTTCCATACTCAGATGCAAAGTCAGCTCCTTATATCTGAAGGCTCTGGTCACCATTATTTGATATTGATTGGTTAGATTAGACTAAGGGACTGAGAGAGATAAAAACAATGATGGAATAAAAAATGGCAATATGTGTACATCAATGAATATAAGACAATTACAGAATCAAATTGCATACCTTTATCCAAGTGACAATTTAGGGTCAACCAATTTTCAAAATTTTCTCATCATAAGATGTGTAATCTGAGCCCATACAGAAAACTAACAGTTATTTTACTGCAATCACTGGTATCCAAGGAAGTAACCAAGGATTTTTACAACTATATTAATGTGAATTGCAAGCTGATGATTTGGAACCTTTTAACTGAAAAATAGGCTTAAGCAAAGTACTGTTGCAAAATTTAAATCTTCTGTCTATAGTAGAAGCAAAATCAGTCCTTACAATGCATGTTTCATTAAATGTCTCAGGCTCATATACAAATGAATCAGTTATGCACCACACATGGAAGGATCATAAACTAACTAGGGATGAAAAATATCATAGAAACATAAGAAATAGGATCAGCAGTAGGTCATTCAGTCCATTGAGAATGCTCTGCCCTTCCATTTGATCATGGCTGATTGACTTCAATGCCATTTTACTGCATTAGACCATTATTCCTTAATGTTTTCAGGATCTAGAAATTTATCAATTTTTTTCATCTGGAAATACTCAACAATTAAGCCTTCACAGGCATTGGGTAGAGAATTTGAAAGATTAACTTCTTCCTGAGGAAAGAAATCCTTCCTTGTTTCAGTCTTAAATGGCTTACCCCATATTTTGAGGCTGTATCCTCAAGTCTAGGTCCTCCAGCCAGGTGAAACATTCATCTAGCCTGTTGAACATTGAAAGAATTTTGCTAATTCCATTGATACTTACTATCCATCTTTAAAGGTCTAGATAGTATGGCCAAGTTTCCACAGTATCTCCTCACAGGTCATTTCCCCTATCCCATGGATCAGTTTGGTCAACCACTTTTGCATTCCCTCTATGGAAAGTATACCTTAGTTAAGGAGACAAAAATTACACAATACTCCAAGTTTGGTTTCACCAAGGTTCCAAATAATTGCTACAAGATTATACCGAGCTCACTGCATTTGTATATTAACTTTCAGTGCTGAACAGGCTGGGGCTGTTTTCCCTGGAGCGTTGGAGACTGAGGGGTGACCTTATAGAGGTTTACAAAATTATGAGGGGCATGGATTGGATAAATAGGCAAAGTCTTTTCCCTGGGGTCGGGAGTCCAGAAGTAGAGGGCATAGCTGAGAGGGGAAAGACATAAAAGAGACCTAAGAGGCAACTTTTTCACGCAGAGAGTGTTACGTGCATGGAATGAGCTGCCAGAGGATGTGGTGGAGGCTGTACAATTGCAACATTTAAGAGGCATTTGGATGGGTATATGAATAGGAAGGGTTTGGAGGGATATGGGCCGTGTGCTGGCAGGTGAGAATAGATCGGGTTGGGATATCTGGTCGGCATGGACGCGTTGGACCGAAGGGTCTGTTTCCACGCTGTACATCTCTATGACTCTATGACTAAAGAACAAGAACATTTAGAACCTTTTGAATATCAACACTTTCCAATCTCTCACCATTTAAGACATAACATAGAGGACTGGTGTTGGACTGGGGTGAAAAAGGTCAGGAGTCACACGACACCACATTATATGAACAGGTTTATTTGAAATTACATGCTTTTGGAGCGCTGCTCCTTCGTCAGGTGAAATCTTATTTCACCTAACATTAACTTGCTTTCTCTCCATGGATGCTCCTTTACTCATCGTGAATTCCAGCATTTTTTGTTCTCAGTACAGATTTGAGCATCTGCAGTAATTTGCTCCCCCCTTGGAGCCTCTTTGCATCCACCTCATAACTCTCATTCCCATAGTTTGGGTCATCAGAAAGCTTGTGAATATTACACTTGGTCCAAGGATCCAAATCGTCAATATAGATTTTGAAAAGCTGTAGCCAAAGCAGTGATCATTGCAGTACTCCACTTGTCACAGCCTGCCATTCTGAGAATGATCCTTTTATTCCTGCTCTCAGTTTTCTGTCCATTTACCAATTCTGAACTCATTTTAGCATGTTACCCAAATTACATGTGTTCTAATGTGAGACCTTATCAAAAGCCTTCTGAAAATCCAAATGCAACGCATCCACTTTCCTTAAATATTCTGCTAGTAACCTCATCAACAAACTTTAAAGGTTTGTCAAACATCAATTCCCTCCCATGAATTCATGTTGACTCTAATCGATCCTACAATTATTGTTGAAATATATAATAGTGCATGTTTTATAATAAATTGTAACATTTTCCCGCAGAATAGTATCAGGCTAACTAGTCTGTGTATTGCTTTGTTACCCCCTTCTTTCTTAAATACTGGCATTACATTTACAACAATCCAACATGCAGGAGACATTTCAGATTCTATGGAAATTTGATAAATGACTACTAACATATCCACTAACTCTACTGTTAACGTCTTCATCTCTCTGGGAAGGAAGTAGATCATTAAGTCCAAGGATTTATCAACTCCTCAGTTTCAAGTCAGTTTATCCATCCTAATCACCTATTTTAAATGAGATTTTTCCCTTCACGACATTTAATTGATTCTTAAATCCAGAGTTTCTACTCCATCACAGTTTGGGACACCATTTCACACGTTGATCACTCTTTGCGTGGAGAAGAACTTCATGAAATTAGTTTTAAATCTGCCTTTTTAATAGTTTAAACTTGACGTGGGTCCTTCTGAAATTAAGTAGAATTCATTTTTTCAGATATAAGTTTTCCTCACCATTTATAACATGCAACTCTAAGAAAATTCTCATGTGATACTTTGCAGGGAAAAAGAACCCAAGCTGTTTTAATCTTTATTCATAATTGAGATCATGAACGGTGGAGTTATGCCTGATTTTTTTTTTGCAGTTCTTTCAACACTTGAATGTTTCTCTTCTGTCACAGTTGCCAGACCATAGTATGCACAGTGTATTTTGCATAATCTGGTGACACCTTTGAATTTACTGCATCCTTTTGTTGTGTCCATATAGCTCCACATTTGATTGCCTTTGATATCATGCGGATCATTGCTGCATTGCTCCTTGAGATATAAAATCTGGAACAAATGAGATTCTGCTAAGTTACTCAACGCCCTGTAATTTGAAAATACATTAATGTAGTTCACATGTACATGTGTACATTACTGGATCTTGAATGAATTTGCAAGCATTCTGGTACCAAACGTTATTATTAGTTATTAAGTAGGCTGCATATTTATCAATGATTTTCAGTTCAGGAAGCACTCATTTAATCACAGAAATGGAGGCAACAATTGGTTGCAAAAGGGTGGCATGGTGGCTCAGTGGTTAGCACTGCTGCCTCACAATGCCAGGATCGCCAGGGTTCGATTCCAGCCATGGGCAACTGTCTGTGTGGAATTTGCACATTCTTCAGGTGTCTGTGTGGGTTTCCTCTGACTGCTCCAGTTTCCTACCACAGTCCAAAGATGTGCGGGTCAGGTGAATTGGCCATTCTAAATTGCCCATAGTGTTAGGTGCATTAATCAGAGGGAAATGGGTCTGGGTGGGTTACTCTTTGGAAGGTTGGAGTGGGCTTGTTGGGCCAATAGCTAATCTAATCTAAAGGCACACATGTAGATTGCTTGGATATGCCATTCCAAGAAGAAAATTGTATCCGAAGTGGAAAATCCTTCCCACATCTCCAATGTATGTCAAAATAATTTCGCTCTTTCTCTCCTCCTCTCCTGAGGGCATTGATACCTGATGTACTTTAGCTCCTTTAATCCCCACATTTTCTTTTACCTGACCATAATGCTACATTATAAAACCGTGGTTGGAATCACAGCTTCCAAAAGCATCTTGTTAAAAAAGAAGTTTGACCATCTTGGGTGTGTAAAGACCAAGAGAAATATAGATAAGGAGGGTGGATGGATAAAGGTAGACAGAGCAAGAGAAAAGAGGAAAAGCAGAAAAGAGAGAGCAAGTAAAAGTGAGAGTGCCACTCAACTATCTATGTGGCCATGACTGAGGTATATGTCCCCATTTTATTCACAGTCTTGGCATGACATGTAGTGACAATTAAAATATACTCCACTTTGGAAATTACTTCTGCTTTTGAACAGTTTTGTTTTTGCCACAGGCTGCATCTTACTTAGCCAACAGCAGAGTGCAGTGTTGGCCTCTCTTCTTTGCCTGTGGTGCCTTCTCAAAAAGTTATATCCCAAACTTGTCCACAAATACTTTTAAAATTACAATGCTTTTTCAATAAAATCATACAAGTAACCAGATTGGACACATTTGGTGAAAGTCTGTCCCTAATTACAGATCACACTTTATGGTGCTGCAAGTAGTTGTTATAACTGTTCTCCCTGCTTTTTAAATCATAGTTCTCTCACTTAGAACGGTTGTCAAGCGCATCGCAACACTGAAACAAGAAAGCATTTTAGCGTGTCATGTCTGTCAGTCATCAGTGATACTTCAATTGGAACCAGAGTGCCCTCTTTCGGCCCAAACTGTCAATCATTTCAGCTTGGTGTAATTGAAAACTGGTGATGGCACTTCAAGAGTGAGGCAATATTTAAAGTCCTGAAAATTCTGAGAGTTGTATTGATTAAATATGTCTTTTTCCCTCCTCACTGATAGAAAAAAGGACCAATTAGAAGCTTCTTATTGAAAGATTACATAGTATTCACAAGAATTTCTTGCATTTCTTCCCAATTTCTATTGAATTTTATCATTAGATAGTCTTAAAAATATTTATAGAGTCAGAAAGTCATAGAGCATGGAAACAGAACCTTCAATCCAACTCATCCGTGCTGACAATCTGACCTAGTCCCATTTGCCAGCATTTGTTTTGTATCCCTCTAAGTTCTTCCAATTCATATACCCATCCACATGCCTTTTAAATATTGTAATTTTGCCTCCCTCCATCATTTCCTCTGACAGCTCATTCTGTACACATGCCACCCTCTGTTGCCCTCTCAGGCCCTTTTAAAATCTTTCCTCTCTCACCTTAAACCCATGCCCTCTAGTTTTGGACTTCCCCAAGCTGGGAAAAAGATCTTAGCTGTTTACCCTAACAATGCAACTCATGATTTTCTAAAACTCTATAAGTTCACCCCTCAGTCTCCGACACTCCAGCGAAGTCAACCCCAGACTATTCAACCTCCCATTGTAACTCAAACCCTCCAGTCCTGGCAACATCTTTGTACATCCTTTCTGCACCTCTCAGGTTTAACAACATCCTTTCTATAGAAGGGCAACCAAAATTGTACGCAGTATTCTAAAAGTGGCTTCACTAATTTCCTGTACAGCCGTAACATGCCCTCCCAACTCAATGTTCTGACTGATGAATTTAGTGAGGTTTTCATCAGTCGATAATTCCAACCACATTTATAAAACTAGCTATGTTTTTTTATGTACCTTTTAACTATAATAATTATTGCAAATGTAGTATTGTGTTGACAAAGGATGTAATAATTGGTTTGTGTATTGTAAATCTTCTGTGGCCTAAGAAAAGAGAAGATGACACAATATTGTGAAACAAATAATGTGTTTTACAACAGTGCCAACTTAATAAATTCAAGAGACTACATATGTGGGTAGCAGGGTTAGGGTGTGAGTGGAGGGAACGGTTGGTTGGTGGTATTGACTGAGACATCAGTCTCTAATATTATTTGTTCTAATTTCCCATCAATTCAGACAGTGTAGAGAATATCTTGTTTATAGGTGACTAATCAAGGTTACAAAATCAAACTCTGACAGCTCACTGGAAATGAGAGCAGAATAAAAAGTTGCTTTAAGATCAATTTCTGTTAGTTATTTCTTTTGTTAACAACGAAATAAAATCTTTAGTAGCCAAAATGTACAACAATTGCCAAGACAATATTTGTTGCAAAAATATGTATTTTCTTCTAAGAAAAGTTGTGAACTATAAAATATTATAATATATGACATATGTTTAATTTAATAAAAACTAATTGCAAACAAAAATGTTTGATCGTTTTGACATGGAACACAGTTATATCAGAGTTATTTGGCCTAACTGGTGAATTTCTCAGAAATAAAGATTAATATAACTATTTTAATATGTATCTCTCACAAGGCAGCTTAAAGGACCATTTAATAATCTTAAATTAGCTGGTCTTAACTATGGTAGAGGTACGATCACTTTAATTTGTCTTAGATCATTAGGTTGGGAGCTATTAAGATATAGAGCAAATTTTATTAGAAATCATTTAAGTGACAATTTGAGAGAGTTTCATGAGTAGTTTCTCTTCATAAGCTGTAGTGAGTTTTCTCATACCATTCCCTGAAGCTCACCTTACATACCAAGGTAATCCCACTCACTCTATTATCCCTCTTGCCAGAGATGGAAGTACTCAGCACGTCTGGGACCTCCTGGGATTTTGGTGTTGGCAACATCTTTAAAGACTAGCTCTGCACCCAGTCAAGTACTGCCAATCAGGAGATACCCTTCACCATGCTCATAGTAGGAGGGGAACCAAAAATAAATGATTCTCAGGCACTTAGGCGGTAAAGCTGACACTTTATTACAAGTACAGTGCACATTCTTAGAGCCAATCCACAGTACGACTCTGTGTAAGGAAAAGCTACTGTTTTCCCAATGCCCAGTATAGGCTAACATCTTCAATATGGGACCATCATATCCTGGAAAGACTTCAAATCAATGAAATCCTTCAATTTTATGTAGCAACGTTAGATTTGTTTTGGGAAACAACAGGAACTGCTTGTCTCCTGAGCAGCATTAGGTGTACAGCCAGCGAGTGATCACCACACCCAGCTCTGGCAAGAGAGAAGGTAGATGAATGGGTTGCCATAGAGATGTGAGTGAGGTTCAGAAAATAGCATGAGAAAGCTCACAAGGGCTTGTGAGAAGTTACCTTTCATGAAACTCACTAAAATTGTCATTTCACTAATTTTTGGTAAAATTATCCCTAGTAGAATTGGGCATCAAATAACTCCCCGATAATTTTTGCCTCACACCATATTATCCTATCATGCTGAAGATAATGTTCCTCCTGCTCAATGTCCTTACCTTCTTCCTTGGAAGATTGCTACCATTCTCTCACCTGATCAGAGTCCTTCACGGTGGCACAGTGGTTAGCACCGGTGCTACACAGCGCCAGGGACCCGGGTTCAATTCCAGCCTCGGGTGACTGTTTGCTTGGAGTTTGCACATTCACCCCGTGTCTGCGTGGGTTTCCTCCCACAGTCCAAAGATGTGCAGGTTAGGTGAATTGGTCATGCTAAATTGCCCGTAGAGTTAGGTGCATTAGTTAGGGGGAATGGGTCTGGGTGGGTTACTCTTCGGAGGGTCGGTGTGGACTAGTTGGGCCAAAAAGACCGGTTTCCACACTGTAGGGAATCTAATCTAATCTAATCATCCCCTGTTTCCCTATTTCAGTCATGCAGATGACAGCATTGTCGGATTAGGCTCTGTCTGAAGTGCCCTGTAAGGAACCCAGACTGATACAAACACCAAAATCTTCAGCAAGATTATCAGCTGCTCTGAAAGCTGGATTCTGAGCCTCTGACTTGCTCTTTACCACAACATTTACGTGGCTGGTCCAACTCAGCTTCTGGTCAACAGTAACTCCTAGCATGTTGATAATGTCACCCCACACCTGCAGATGCGGTCAACCCCAACGGGTAAATGAATAGACCACTGACTGATCACTGTGCAGACTCCCAGACTAGATGCTAGATTAGAGTGGTGCTGGAAAAGCACAGCTGTTCAGGCAGCATCTGAGGAGCAGGAAAATCAACGTTTTGTTGCAAAAGCCCTTCATCAGGAATAGAGCCAGAGTGCCTGCAGGGTGGAGAGATAAATGAGAGGAGGATGGGGGTAGGGAGAAAGTAGTATAGAGTACAAAAGGTGAATGGGGATGGGGTGGAGGTGATAGGTCAGGGAGGAGGGTGGGGGAAGGTCCCGTGTACAAGCATTTGAACTGAAATCGCACATTGCCCTTGACTTAGAGTGCCAGCAACCCCTGACTGAAAACAGCCTTCCTCGGTCTGACTAAAGACTACCTTAGACTTTGAGACATGGCCTTTTGGTTGAAGCACATGCAGTGTGTTTACACCATACTGGCACATGCTACAGGTGCAGGATTGATATAGCATGGGCTCATTCAGCAACATGGCAAACCCCTTGACAATTCACTGCTGAACAAAGTTGCAAGCTGTCTGGTTTTGTAATGCTGATATGCAGTGAGGAAAGAGAGAAATACTGTGAGCCTTTAAATTCTGACTTGGGGGGGAAAAACAAATGCTGTGAGCATCCAAATATGAGCAAAGTGAATGATAATGAAGAGAGAAATCAAGAATACCTGAGGTGAAATCTGGTTGGATCTCTTAACTGATTGCTTATCTCTATGTAAACAAATGTTCTGGCAATGGCAGTGTGTAGCATTGAAATAGAGAACTGGATCTGTAAGTGAATCAGAGATGAGCCATGATGGTGTAATGAGGCTGGTACATGTATAATCCCAAAGCCGTGGTTCTGTCTTTTGAGAATTCGGACTAGACTGGCATGGCCTGATGCTGTACTCTCTACTGTTGGTCCTGGGGGAAGAGGAAGTCCCACATTGAGGATGGTCCTGAGAAAGATGTGTGATAAGATGGAGCAGAAATTGAAAGTGATCCTAGAATGAGAAGGAGGCGCGTATTACAGGAGAAAGTGGGAAGAAATTCAGAGGAATGCTATACTTTCTACTGGATTGCCTCAATAGAACACCATTGAGAGCTATATGAAGACCAGAGAAACAGAATATATCAACAAGAACTCAAGGTCAGAGGGCTGTCATTAGACAGTCCATGTAGATGGCAATACTTGACAGGGAGCTAATCAACTAGGCAAAAGTGAGGACTGCAGATGCTGGAAATCAGACTCCAGATTAGAGTGATGCTGGAAAAGCACAGCAGGTCAGGAAGCATCCAAGGAGCAAGAAAATCGACATTTCAGGCAAAAGCCCTTCAGCAGGAATGAAGGCAGGGAGCCTCCAGGGTACGTGGGAAGGAAGATTGGCAGGTAGGAAAGGTCATGAGGATGGTGCTGAGCTGGAAGGTTAAAACTAGGGTAAGGTAGAGGGAGGAGTTTAATCTGTATGGATCCAAACTGTGTTGGTTTGAATGTAGTCCGAAGTCCATGTGGGATCAGTTGCCTGCGGAAGCAAGCACTGAGGAAGCAGATGTGGTTGTGGTAGTGGGTCTGTTTCGATACATGGTTGAAGAGCTTCAGGGCAGAGGAGATGACCGGAGGTTGCAGTGAGAGAGAGAGACTCACTGAGATTCTTGTGGAGAGAGGAGGAGAACTTCTTCAAGGTAGGCATCCTTGCAAGAGGATTTGCAGTAAGGTTAAAATCAACTAGGCAAATGTGAGGACTGCAGATGCTGGAAATCAAAGTCGAGATTAGAGTTGTGCTGGAAAAGCACAGCAGGTCAGGCAGCATCCAAGGAGCAGGAAAATCAACATTTTGGGCAAAAGCCCTTCATCAGGAATGAAGGCAAGGAGCTTCCAGGGTGGAGAGATAAATGGGAGGGGGGTGGGGCTGGGGAGAAGGTAGCAAAGAGTACAATAGTGGATGGGTGTGGGGATGAAGGTGATAGGTCAGAGATTTATCTCCCCAGCCCCACCCTCCTCCCATTTATCTCTCCATCCTGGAGGCTCCCTGCCTTCATTCCTGTTGAAGGGCTTTTGCCCGAAACGTCGATTTTCCTACTCCTCAGATGCTGCCTGACTTGCTGTGCTTTTCCAGCATCACTCTAATCTAGGGAGATAATCAAATTCATCTCATTAATTACCTACCACAAATTATGGCATCTGTCTCTTCTAATTTCTGCCCCATCTTATCAGACGCCTTTCTTAGGACAACCTGCCATTCAGCAGATGCCCACTAAATCACTAGCATCCCTTACAGCAGCACTGCTTTTAAAAGAAAATTTGTTCTGGATGAGTCAGACAGGAGGAACTTGGTACCTTGCTTTGCAAAAAGGTTCCTGGAAGTCTTCCTAGACAAATGGAGGCCTGTGACCAGTGGAGTGCCACAAGGATCGGTGCTGGGTCGTCTACTTTTTGTCATTTACATAAATGATTTGGATGCGAGTATAAGAGGTACAGTTAGTAAGTTTGCAGATGACACCAAAATTGGAGGTGTCGTGGACAGCGAAGAGGTTTACCTTAGAATACAACAGGATCTGGACCAGATGGAGCCAATGGGCTGAGAAGTGGCAGATGGAGTTTAATTCAGATAAATTCGAGGTGCTGCATTTTGGGAAAGCAAATCTCAGCAGGACTTATACACTTAATGGTAAAGTCCTAGGGAGTGTTGCTGAACAAAGAGACCTTGGAGTGCAGGTTCATAGCTCCTTGAAAGTGGAGTCACAGGTAGATAGGATAGTGAAGAAAGCGTTTGGTATGCTTTCCTTTATTGGTCAGAGTATTGATTACAGGAGTTGGGAGGTCGTGTTGCGGCTGTACAGGACATTGGTTAGGCCACTGTTGGAATATTGCGTGCAATTCAGAAAGATGTTGTGAAACTTGAAAGGGTTCAGAAAAGATTTACAAGGATGTTGCCAGGGTTGGAGGATCTGAGCTACAGGGAGAGGCTGAATAGGCTGAGGCTGTTTTCCCTGGAACATTGGAGGCTGAGGGGTGACCTTTTAGAGGTTTATAAACATTTTGAGGGGCATGGATCGGATAAATAGACAAAGTCTTTTCTCTGGGATCGGGGAGTCCAGAACTAGAGGGTATTAGTTTAGGGTGAGGGGAAAAGATATAAAAGAGACCTAAGGGGCAACGTTTTCACGCAGACGGTGGTACATGTATGGAATGAGCTGCCAGAGGAAGTGGCTGGTACAATTGCAACATTTAAGAGGCATTTGGATGGGCATATGAATAGGAAGGATTTGGAGGGATATGGGCCAGGTGCTGGCAGGTGGGACTAGATTGGGTTGGGATATCTGGTCAGCATGGACAGTTTGGACCGAAGGGTCTGTTTCCATGCTCTACATCTCTATGACTCTATGACTCTAAGTAATGCCGTGTGGAACTTGCCCTTCTCTCACAACCAGCAGTGGAGGTCATGATACCGGACCACACCAGACTAGTCTGATGTTGCCACCTGGTTTAATGCAGTGTCAGAGGAATGCACAGCACTACAGGAAGGAAGTCCTTCTCAACTCCACCAGGCTAAGTTCCACCAATGTCTCTCTGATGCCTCATTATCACCCTGTCTCTGCTATTGTCCTGACATCCCATGAAGGCTGAACTTCTACCACCCTATTACCTGGAAGATCTTCCCTCACTCATTGTAACCCACCTCAACTCCCAACACCACTCACACTGCATGTCTCTGTGCTGCCTATGTATTTGGACAGGCTGCCTCCCAACACGGTGAGGTTCTCACCAGATGGCAGAGAGATGCCAAGTGACAGGGATTAACACATTTTAAACAAAATGCATTGTCAATGCTCCAACTTGCTTCATTAATATTCAATTTCTCCATGAAAATGAAGTGAGATGGTTAACTTCGAGATGGGCCACATTAGTCTTGTCACCTGATTCTGCCACATATCTCACCAAATGTCACATCACTCAGACCCTGATGAGCTTTTGCCCTTTGCCACATCCCTTTTCAGACCAGCAGAAAGTTAACTCTTTTAATTAAGTTACTTCAAATTTTACAAACAGCTTCCATATTGCTAGATGCGTGCTGTTGAACATTATTGAACTTTTAATTTCTAAATTTTAAAATATTATTGGATATTATTAACCCACTGGATTTCTAACCAGAGCCACGGCTGGGTTTACATTTTGTGTTTTTATACAGGTTTCAAGTGCTGATAACCCAGTCTTGACCCCAGGAGTATTGCAGATTCAATGGCTTCCCCACAAACCTCAAATTTGCTTTATTTTATACAGATTTGCTCTTGCCCAGTCAATCCACTCATTATTTGCTTTGATAAAAACTATTTAAAAATAGGAGAACCCTAAAGTTACTATGGTCACTTATGATTCCAATATTTAAGCTATGCTTAAACGGACCCAAACCTGGAAATAATCATTAGATTAGATTAGATTACATTACAGTGTGGAAACAGGCCCTTCGGCCCAACAAGTCCACACCGACCCGCCGAAGCGAAACCCACCCATACCCCTACATTTACCCCTTACCTAACACTACGGGCAATTTAGCATGGCCAATTCACCTGACCCTGCACATCTTTTGGACTGTGGGAGGAAACCGGAGCACCCGGAGGAAACCCACGCAGACACGGGGAGAACGTGCAAACTCCACACAGTCAGTCGCCTGAGGCGGGAATTGAACCCGGGTCTCAGGCGCTGTGAGGCAGCAGTGCTAACCACTGTGCCACCGTGCCGCCCACCATTTCTGAAATTTGTGATTAACAAGATAACTCAATCCAATTTATAATTTCAAGCATTTAAAGAAATTATTGCATGAATTTAAGGGGACAAATACATTTTAATTTCCATTTAAAGCAAAAGTAAATAGAAACAGCCTGGATGGAGAGAGGGGACAGCCCTGTGTTTCTAAAACACTGTGAAGAAGAAATTAGTTCAGCAGCTTCTCAAACAGCATGAGAGTGCACAGGGTCAGCAGCTTCTTAAAGAGAATAGCAGGCCTATGTGAAAAGGGTGGCAGTTTGTGGAGATACAAACCAGCACCAGAGGGCCCCTTTAACCTACCTCTTTTTGCCTGTCAGAGCCGGACTGTAACATCACAGGAAAATAAGTGTGCATTTCTTCCATGCCTTTTTTGATTCGCCAAGTCGTTTAAATGTAAAAACATTTTTGCAGCTGAAGAGCACAGTTAAATTCACTTTTAAAATATCTGACATCCAAATGAATTATTTAAGTAGAATAGAGATAGCTGGGTAGGTAATGTGTTGCAGCTAAGGTATGTGAGAGCAAGTGGATGTTGGTGTATTCCACAGTAAACACAGAAAACTTTTGCTCAGAATTCATGAGCCAGAGTCTGAGCTGCAGGTAAATCAAGACAGGAGAGAGGTACACGGATACTGTTTCAGAAAACAGTCACACACCTCTTAGAGTAGTTACATCAAATTTGGTTCATGGTCAGAGACAAGATGACGATGACCAACAACAAAAACAGAAATTGCTGGAAAACTTCAGCAGGTCTGACAGCAGCTGTGGAAAGAAAGCAGGGTTAATGTTTTGGGTCCAGTGACCTTTCTTCAGAACATTAGATTGGGGCTAAATTCAAAAGGGGAACCACAAAGGTAATAATCTCCAGATTGCTACCTGACCCACATGCAAATTGCAGCAGGGTAAATAAGGTTAGCGATGTAAATATATGGGTCAATGTTTGGTGTAATTAAGTGGTTTTGAACTTACAAAGCACTGGCACCAGTACTGGGGAAAGAGGCTTCACTTTACTCGTTCTCGTGCAAGTGTCCAGTCAATCATTTAACTCAGAACTATAGACAGTTCTTTAAACCAGTAAGGGGGCACATGGAGGAGTTCAACCGAAGGGAAGTTGAAGAAATCCAAAGAACTTAAACAAAAGGGATGCAGGGTAATGAAGAAGAAAATGATAATTAAAGTGTGACAAGCAGGGGTGGAAAAAATATGCTGAAGTGTGCAGCAGAAATGAGAGCCAGAGAAAGTAAAAATTATTTTTAAAATCAAAGCTTAGGCACGGTGGCTCAGTGGTTAGCACTGATGCCTCATAATACCAGGGTTCCAGGTTCGGTTCCAGCCTTGGGCGACTGTCTGTGTGAAGTTTGCACATTCTCCCCATGTCTGCGTGGGTTTCCTCCGGGTGCTCCGGTTTCCTCCCACAGTCCAAAGATGTGCGGGTCAGGTGAATTGGCCATGCTAAATTACCCACAAGTGTTAGGTGCATTAGTCAGAGGGAGTGGGTTAGTCTTTCGAGGGTCAGTGTGGACTTGTTGGGCCGAAGAGCCTGTTTCCACACTGTAGGGAATCTAATCATCTAATCTAATCATTATCTGACTGCACAAGCATTTGTAACAAGATAGATGAGTTGATAGCAAAAATAGAAATAAACAAATATGACTTGATAGCTATTACAGAGACATGCTTGTATGATGACCAAGACTGGGAACTTAATATCAAAGGTAATCAGCATTCTGGAAGAACAGACAAAAAGGAATAGGAGACGGGTAACTTTATTATAAAGGATGGTATCAGTGCAGTGGTGAGGAATGATATCGGTGTAATAGATTGTGCAGTGAAATCAGTTTGGGTGGAAATAAGGATTTGCAGCGGAAAAAGATCCCTGGTGAGAGTCGTCTACAGGTGCCTAATGAGTTGCTTTACTGATGTTCAAAGTGTGAATTGGACAATAGTGGAGGTTTGTTGTGGGTGATTTTAATCTGCATATTGATTTGATAGATCAGATGGCCAACAGTAACATGGAAGATTAACTTGTGAAATGCATTACTGATCGCTCCTTAGAGCAGTACATTGTAGAACCTACTGGGTACAAGCTATTTTAGATCTTGTAATGTGTAATGAGGTAGAATTAATAAGATAGTTCATGGTTAAGGATCCTCTAAGGGGTAGCAATCACAACTTCATAGAAACAAGGTGTACCAAAAGCTGAATGTAACAAAGGACTGCAAATGCTGAAAATCTAAAACAAAGACAGAAATTGCTGGTGAAACAGTCTAATTAACCTTTGTTGCATCTCCTACAAGGCAAAAGTAATTTTCCTTATGTTCAATAAAAACCTGAGCTGTACAGAATTCACTGGTTGTCTTCCCAATGACCTAATATTATTCCAGCAAGACTTCATTACTTGCATACTTGCAACAAGTTTTATCTTAGTACAGGAGATCAATGAAATCAAATTTGTGCTGACTATAACTTGTGCTTAGAATTCTATAATTATTTTGTGCTCTGTTGCACAGACAGTTTAAAATTATTGAAAGTGGTGTTACCATGCAAAAACTCCAATTTATATGAAGCACTATAGTTTCCCAAGAAATTTCCTTTCTCAAAGTAGAATAGTAGATAATTAAAAGGAGCAGACCAAGGAGCAGCAACGTGGTTGTGGATTGGAGTGCCATTTTTATTTCACTCTTTAACAGGATGTGGTTGTCATTCACATTTATTTCTCACTACTAATTGTTCTTGGGAAGGTGCTGATGAACTTGCCTTTTGAAATACTGCAGTTGTATTTTGAAGATACTTCCATAACATTTGACCCAAAGGACAGTGAGCTTATGGAATTCCCTGCCACAGAATGCAGTTGAAGCCAAAACATTGAATGTTTTCAAAAATGACATTGATATAGCTTTTTGGGGCTCAAGCGATAATTGGGTATGGGGAGAAAGTGGGAACAGGGTACTGAGTTGGGTACTCAGCTATGATCATATTGAATGGGAGAGCAGTCTTGAAGGGCCAAATGGGCTAATCCTATTTCTGATGTTTCTCTACTTGCTGTTAGGTAGGAAATTCCACAGTTTTGACCCAGTGACATTGAAGGAATGGCGATAGATTTCAAAGTTAAGCTAGCATATGATTTGGAGAGAAACCTGGAGGTGGTAACGTTATAGGAACTTGCTGCCCTGTTCCTCTAGATGGTAGAGGAAATAAGAATCAGATGAAGGACAATTTAACATCCTACTCAGGAAAAAAATCCTTCCAAGGGCATCGGAAGATAAAATGGTAGAAATTATTCCCAGTTATTCGAAGGTGACTTTAATGGACCATGTCTGAGGTCAACATTCAGTTCTGCACACCACACTTGAGGAAGGATATACTGACATTAGAAGGGGCTAAAGTAGAAATTCACCAGAAAAGTATTTGCGCTAACAAGACTAAAATATGAGGGCAAATCGCACACTTTTGGCTTGTTAAAAAAAATTAATGTAAGGACACTACCATGCATCACAAGAGCCCTCTAAAACCAATCCTTCATATCATTTATTGTATCCGTTGCGGTCTCCTCTACATTGGGGAAACTGGACGCCTCCGAGTAGAGCGCTTTAGGGAACATCTCCGGGACACCCGCACCAATCAAACACACCGCCCCGTGGCCCAACATTTCAACTCCCCCTCCCACTCTGCCAAGGACATGGAGGTCCTGGGCCTCCTTCACCGTCGCTCACTCACCACCAGACGCCTGGAGGAAGAACACCTCATCTTCCGCCTCGGAACATTTCAACCCCAGGGCATCAACCTCTAGCTTATCTCTCCACGCTACAGGCTCACTGCCTTTATTCCTGATGAAGGTCTTTTGCCCAAAACTTCGATTTCGAAGCTCCTTGGATGCTGTCTGAACTGCTGTGCTTTTCCAGCACCACTCTAATCTAGACTCTGTTTTCCAGTATCTGCAGTCATTGTTTTTACTTCATTATTTTTAACCAACCTATTTGTGATAAACTCCTGGGACACATGGGATTTGAACACGAAACATTTTGCCCAGAAGCAGAGAAACTTCCTCAGCTTGTATAAATTTGAATATTGAAGACTAAGGATTAATATATTTAAGGTACTTAAGATGAATAATGCTATTGTAAAGATAGTTTGAAAGAATTTATTCTATGATGTGGGAATGGACAAGGGAGAATAATCTCCAAATTAGAGCAAGTATATTCTGTGATGTAGAGAGAAAGTGAGGGCTGCAGATGCTGGAGATCAGAGCTAAAAATGGGATTCCTGAAGAAGGGCTTATGCCCGAAATGTCGATTCTCCTGTTCCTTGGATGCTGCCTGACCTGCTGCGCTTTTCCAGCAACACATTTTTAGCTTTATTCTGTGATGTAATCAGGACACAGTTAAGGGAGTGGAAATCTTACACTAAAAGAATCTTTTGCAATGCAATCAGTTCAAAATTCAAAGCATTGTTGGATTTTTTTTCTCTGGTTAGGCATTTGTTCTATCACACAGATCAGGCATAAATCAACAATGTTCTAGTTGAATGACAGATTAGTTTTAGGGTTGGTGTGAGGAAGAGAGGTGAGTGTTGATTGGCCTATAGCAATGATAGAGTGTCAAGTGTAAAGATTTTCAAATTAAATGTACAAAATTGAACGATTGACTCATTTTTCTTTGCACTGTAGATGGTCATGTTCTTGTAATCTGTTGCTCAAGCTGATTTAATAGTGTTGACTATTGTGATACATGCAGTGCCAATATTTTCACAGCTTGCAGCTTTGAAAGGTGGAGGCAAAGCTAACAGTAAGACTATGTTGGCATGGAAACTGCAGAACCTGAGAGATCAGAAACAAACTTATAGATATTACATTGACAATTTTCCATCTGCTGGGACTTTTCCAGAATCTAAGGATTCTTGGACAAATACTGCCAGTGCATCCACTATCTCTTAGCTACTTCTTTTGATATTATAGGATATATCCATCAGGTCCATGTTCAAAATCAAGAGTGTTTCAATTGTATAAATAAGAAGAGACTTTTTCCAGTGCTCGTAAGGGCACTAACAGCTAGGGATACATGTTGACTGACAAAAGAACCCAGAGATAACCTGAGAAAACTATATTTTACACATTAAGTTGTGTTTTATTTTGAAAGCATTGCCTGAAAAGGTGGTAGATGCAGATCCAACAGTAATATTAAAAAGAGAATTGTGCAAATACATGAAGCATAAAGTTTTTCCAGGGCCATGGGCAACAAACATGAAAGTGAGACTAATTGGATTACGACAGACACAATCAGCCAAATTATCTCCTTCTGTGCTGTTCAGTGTTTCTAAATCAGAATCTCTTTTTGGTTTGTACAACTTGGCTGCTCGTGACCACATGTCTCCTCCCAGTTTTCATACTTACCCCACTATAACATTACAGAGCTGCAAATAAATGCTTACTATCCATTGTATACATGATGGATTTTAGGAAATAAATATGGTCAATGATCAAATGTGCAGACTGTGTTGCAAACTTTTGGGAACCAACTTATTTATTTCCACTTTGTAAATATTTGCATGCCTCTCATCTCCTAAATTATTTATGTAAAAGGTTATGCTTACAGAAAATGACCAAGAAGCAGACAAAAATTAATGGAGACCCCATTAGTGTCTCTTAAATTATTTAAAAGACTCCTTGCACAGCAAAAAGTATATTCAAACAAAATACATCCCCTGCATCATACTAAGTGTGATTGAGTACCCAATGTCCTGGAGTCTGCTGGCTGCTGAAGTAAGTATTCGTGACTGGAATTTACTTAATATTGTGCATTACAAAATCATTACTTAAGTTGGTTCTATGAATTTTTTTTTCCTTTCTGAACTGAAGGCCTATGGGCAAATATTTCAGGAAATGAGCAGTTAGAGCTTCTCCTTTACCATCTGGGTATTCTATTCACACGGTGTTCTCAATTGGCCCTGCCTTTTTGTCTTCAATTTTTCTTCATTTAATATTGCTGTTACTTTCAGATTTGAAATGTGTTTTTTTTGCTAGTTACATAATTTGTGTGGAAAGTACAAGGAAACATAAGGTTAAGAAAAAAATGGTTCTGTTCATCAAAGTTCATCCTTTTTGTAGTTTAGTCCTTATAAACAATTAATTTTGCAGGCTAAGGCTGTTTCTATTATTCAGCTATGCAGATTTACCAAACACTTATCAGTCATAGGAACATAGGAATAAGAGTAGACTATTCAGCCACTCAAGCCTGTTCTATCATTCAGTGAGATCATATCTGATCTGTAGCTTAACTCAATAAATCCACCCAAGGCCCATATCCTTTAATACGTTTGCTTAACAAAAATTGACTTATCCTAAATTTAAATAAGCAAATGACCTAGCATCAACTGTTGTTTATGGAAGAGAGTTCCAAACCTCGATCACCTTTTGTTATTCAAGTGCTTCCGAACATCTTTCCTGAACAGTCTGACCCTAATTTTTAGACTGTGCTTCCTAGCTCTAGAATCCCCAAATCATGGAACTTGCTTACATTTATCCCCCATGTGTTTTCCTGTTAACGTCTGAAAGGCTATGATCAGATCACTCCTTCACCTTTTATATTCCAGAGTGAATTGGTCCAGTCAAAGTTGCATTTTTCTTACTTTTTTACCCTGCTCATTTAGACTTGAGATTTCTTATTGTATTATTCTTTTTTTTTAATTGTGCAAGGTTTGCAGATGCACTGTAGGATTTGAAGTATAAATAACAGGTACTTGCACAGAAGAGCCCTTCAAAAGAGCCTATTAATGTGCAGATTTGAGCATTTAGCCTTGTTTGTGGAATTTCTTTGTAGCATATTTTCAGGTGAATTTACTAAAATGACCCAGTAAAGAGTGGGATTTACATTTACATCAGTTCTATGATGTCTGAAACAACTTGTCACATGTGGAGAGTAAGACTGAAGTTTCCATTTCTGCAGGACCTCTCCAGAGTCAAGGGTTCTGGCACGATATTTAAACGTCACCTGAGCACCCCTTGACTGACTGCAAACCATCAAGTGTTTAGATCAGCTTGCTTATGTGACATCACCATACAGGGACAGAGTAGACTGAGTGATGCTACAATGAGGGTGAGGTTGCAATGTAACGATGGTGGCACTTAGGAGATCATTCATCTGTTTCCTGCACTGGGTCCCACTTTGCTGATGCCTGCTTGAGATGCTCACCTCACACGCAATCTAGGCCCAAACTGTCTGGGTTTGTTTGAGAGGATTCTTTTGTCCATAAGAGGTATATTTTAATAACACATTAAACAAGCTACGGCTTCCGCTAAAAATCTTCTCTTCCATCTTATGTCAACTAAAACTCATGAGCAGCCATTTTATTGTCACGATCAGCCAGGGCAGTCCCAACAATTCCATTTATTTCCAGGTCTGTAGGGAAAGAGAGGATAGAGTGGGGTTAATGACATGAGTTAAGATCTCACAGCCCTGAGGATCATTCTCCAGGTTCATTGCTCCTTAATGACTTCATTTTGATGGAGAGTCGGCCCATAATATTGCAGCTTTTGATGAACCCCTGTTCCAAATGTACCCAATTAAGCTATAGCAACCAATGCACACGGTTAACACAGAACCTAGATATCTCTCAGCCAGGCACCCTCCAATAAACTGAGCATATTAAAACAGAACAGAAAATCTTTGCTTTTATTCCAAACAATAGTGCAAGATGAAATACTTCTTAGTCAATGAAGTTATTGAATAGAGTATGCAATGGCCTAGCCAGCTGATCTGTGACAAATAGAACTGTAAAAGAAAATGTATCTTAGTCTTCCTGGAAGTGGATGACTGTGAGGCTTTCATTTGCATCTCTGGCTCAATGGATCATAACTTTGAATCCTAGTGTTTGTGGGGCTCTCCAGGCTATCACAGCATCCTCAGCATGAGCTTCCTCCTCAGAGGAGAGCTCCCACTCCTATATCTTGTCTTTCTCAAGACATCCTCAGTTTGTTGCATCAGGTTGTAAAGGATGGAGCAAATAACTATGATGTGGGCTACTTTGACTGGAGGGAGCTGCATTGCGCTGCCTCAATAGTTCAAATATCTAAACCGTATCCTTAGGTGAACAATAGTTTGCTCTACAATGGTCCTTGTGGAAGCTTGCATGTGGTGTGCCTCTCCTTAGTACCATTCTATGGATCCCTGACAAGTGTCATGAGCCAGAGTTTGAGGGGGTAGCCTTGTCTCTGATCAATCATCCCTGAATTTACCCAGGGAAGCTGAAAGATGCAGGCACCTGCAACTATTCCAGAACATAGGTGTTTGACAACTTCCAAGATAACGTGTGCAGACTTATGTTATGTGGTCGAAGATGATCTGCACTTTCAAGGAGTGGAAATTTTTCCTATTCATCTACACTTCAAGCAATATGTGTACAATCGATTGTACCCTGCACTTGCAGGAATCTTGGCTGTTTTAATTAGATTACCTATAGTTGGAAAAAGGCCCTTCAGCCCAACCAGTCCACTCCGACCCTCTGAAGAGTAACCCACCCAGATCCTTCGACTAATGCACCTAACACTATGGGCAATTTAGCATGGCCAATTCAGCTGACCTGCATATCTTTAGACTGTGAAAGGAAACCGGAGCACCCGGAGGAAACCCATGCAGACACGGGGAGAATGTGCAAACTCCACAGTTGCCCGAGGCTAGAATCGAACCTGGGACCTGGTGCTATGAAGCAGCAGTACTAACCACTGAGCCACCGTGTCACCCCTGGTCAGCAGGTCTGGAGGTGGGAATTTCACCCTCAGAGGACTCATTTATGCGGGATGCCTGATTCCACTTAAATAGCAATGCCCCCCTAGAGACACTGACTTTCTGTTGGTTCTCCTTTCAGTTGGCTGAACCTTCTTAATTTAGACTAAATTTAGTTTGACTTTTCAAAAAGTACCTCATTACCTACAAAATGCTTTGGTGTATCTGGAGATTGTGAAATGTCTCATCAATGAGTCCTTATTTCTCCAGGCACAGCTCCTCTTACCTGATGATATCATGACTTTCTGAGGATTTATAGTGCACAGTAAAGACAATATCAGCCATGATTCACAATGATGGGGTAAATAACACATGCATTTGTTATGTCTCCTGTTTGAAAAATAATCATCCTGTCAACCTCTTTAGCTAAGAGGTATAGTTTTTTTTTAAAAAATCCGGGTCCCTTGTCTGTCAGTTTTAGCAGAATAATTGATGTGATGTGAAAGAAAGTGTTCCATTACTTCTCCATTCAAAGGCCTTGCAATCTGTGTTCCCATTTGAGCTTCAGATGATAGCCCATGGCAGCAATACAATGAGAATTAACTAAATTTGTTCCTTCTCCTTTTAATTCTATTCAGCTTATACAATGCAGTCAATCTAAGCATGCATTTGTTGTGTTACACAAATTAACAGATGTATGAATGCAAAATATAAATACAGATACATAATATCATAATTAATGATTTATCATTGCTGACAAGTATGTAAAGCAAAATGTTCTTGCTCTTTTTTTAAAATAGAATCCCCACAGTGTGGAAACAGGTCATTTGGCTTAACAAGTACACACCAACCCTCCAAAGATCATCCCACCCAGACTCATCCCCCTACCCTGTTCCTGCATTTCTCAGGGTTAACACACCTAACCTACGTATGGTTGAATAATCAAATCAATGCATCAAATGAGCAAAAATAACTTTTGTTTGTCAATGAAACAATCTTTGCAAATTATACCCAGATTAGATTCTTTCCTTCTATCTGTTCCTTCTATTTCTGACATTGTAATGGAGAATCAATGACTCTATGGCATAACGAAAACTCCCTCTCTGGTTGGTGGTAACTGTTCGTTTTTGTATATTCATAGAATCATGTGAAAGCATTTCAGTTTGAAGAATATTATAATAATAGTTTCAAACCATGACAGAAATTTGTGAACTTCACGAATATAACATTAATTGGTGGACCAAGGGACCTGCATCAGAACACTCCAGTGAGCAATATATATTTCAGAGTGCTCTTTAATTCATACATCACAATGATAGCATGGGATGTGCAGGCTAGGTGGGTTAGCCATGGGAAATGCAGGGTTACAGGGATAGGGTAGGGGGCTAGGTCTGGGTGGGATGTTCTACAGAGAGTCGGTGAGGACTAACAGGCCAAATGGCTTCCACACTGTAGGGATTCTATGATTCATGCATCTTGTACATGAATTAGCTCTTTATGTTACATGGCCAGAGACTACTTAAACATCATGATTAAAAAATGCAAGCACCCTGCTTTTTGCAACTGCTTGCTGGGAAAAATCAGTGATGCACAAAATGTCATTACCTTTACTGCAGAACAATCTCCTGTTTGTGTTTTCAGCAAATATCTTCAAAGCATTCCAACCTTTATGTTTGCTAAAATGTTTAACTTCCACTTGTTTTAATGTGTAGTGTATAACATTTTGCAACTGTGATATATTAGAAATGTTTCACAATCAAGCATGAAAGGTTCCAGTGGTGTAGAAATTCAGGGTGATGCTGATTATTTTGTGGTCACTAGCAGAATCACCCTCACCTTTCTGGGTAGTTCAGGTCCATTTGGAGGAGGAGGCACATTTCTGTCATCCACACTCCACACTCGCAGCCATGCGCCGGCACCTAACCTCTCTACAGTCAGCTATGCCTCAACTGAGGGCCACACTCTCTCAGAACTAAAAAGGACCCCTTCTGTACTATATCCTAAGAAGAATTCATACTCTCAACAAACAGTATTTCAAAACCATCTCTTCTGCCTCTGAACACTTCAACCCCAGGACATCAATGTGGACTTCACCAGTTTCTTCATTTCCCCTCCCCCCACCTTACCCCAGTTCCAACCTTCCAACTCAGCACCATCCTCATGACCTGAGCTACTTGCCAATCTTCCTTCCAACCTATCCGCTCCACCCTCCTTTCCGACCTATCAACTTCGTCCCCACCTCCTTCTCCCAGCCCCACCCCTCTCCCATTTATCCCTCCACCCCAGAGGTTCCCTGCCTCATTCCTGATGAAGGGCTTTTGCCAGAAACGTTGATTTTCCTGGTCCTCAGATGCTGCCTGACCTGTTGTGCTTTTCCAGCACCACTGTAATCTAGACATTTCAGTCATCACTTCCTTGTTAATTTAGAGATTACCCTGACTAAGGTAAAGATCAGAGAGTGCTTTCTGAAGATGTTTGGTGGGTTTTTTTATTTCAAAAATATACTTTATTCATAAAATTATTAGGATCTCTATACAATTGGTCATGCCGTTCTTGTGCACACATAACATTGCTTTACATACAGACATCTAAATTTATTTTTTCTATAAACAAGTCTGTACATTTACTATCCAACTCTTCTGTTGAGGCGTTAGTGGAGCCCAATAACTGGATGGGCCCCCTGTTCTTCTTAGGCAGGCAGATGTTACACAGTGGTCTTTCTCCACCGCGCCTTGGCAGCAGCTGCCCCAAGCTTCAGCACGTCCCTCAACACGTAGTCCTGGACCTTGGAATGTGCCAGTCTGCAACACTCAGTCAGGGTCAACTCCTTCAGCTGGAAGATCAACAGGTTTCAGACCGCCCAGAGACTGTCCTTCACTGAGTTGATGATCCTCCAGGCATAGTTGATGTTCGTCTCAGTGTGCATCCTGGGGAACAGACCATAGAGTCCGGAGTCCAGCATCACGGCGCTGCTCAGGACAAACCTCAACAAACACCGCTGCATTCCTCTCCAGACTTCTTCTGCATATGCACATTCCAGGAGGTGTGTGACAGTCTTGTCCCCCTCCGCAGCCATTTCAAGGGCAGTGTGCAGTGCAGCCAAGAGTCAGCTGAGTACTTTCTCCTCCCTCAGCACACACCATGCTTCTTCTGATGCCTGTGCTGCATGTCCATGTCATGCTGCAACTGACTGTAGCTGAAATATGCCCCACTACTGATGTACATGTTCACCTAACATGGCTTTCACTTCTTTGTGAATCCAGACATGTTTACCAAGCTACTCAAATAGCACTGAATTCAGTACTTCCAATAAAACTGCAGTAGCCTTAAAATATCAAAAACATCTCACTTCGAATTCTTATTGTTTTATTGGTTAATGCCAAGAGGGTGGGGTTGGGAGATATACTCATACAGCTGGATTCATCATCAGCTGGTGAGGCTTAAAAAAGGACATTAATGAAATAATACTTCATGTACCAAAGCAGCATTACTTGCTATTTGCTGTTACACCTTTCATGATAATATAACAATCACAGAACATCTACAGTTAGTACAAAGAGCGACACAGCCACAATTATTGAAATTTTGGGCTTTCAGCAATACTATGGAGCTGAATTCTTTGCCCATTGAGTTTAGAATTCTATGCAACAACTGCCATACAAAATTAAATATGATCACCTGCATGCTAATGTTATTTCAAAAATAGAAGTCCCATTATGGTAACATTAGAGTAAGTACCATTTAGTTATGGAGATTAAATATAATGGAGATGTAAAATTAATCAAATAATAAATCATCTCTACAGAATTTTTAAATGTGCTTTTCACATAAATTAAGATTTGATTGCATGATCAAGTCACCATTAAACTCTTGATACTTAATCAGTAATTCTGAAGCAACTGATTCATGACAATAATTACAGACTAAATAAAAGACTTTGAATACTACATGATTGCAAAAGAGGGCACAACCGAAGATACATGATATAAAATAAAATAAGAAGGCGGGTTATACATATATAGTTTCCTTAATTAAACAATAACTAGAAAGTGAAAATAGTGCTTTGCCTGTGACAACTCAAGGAGAATTCAACTGTCCTGGATGGCTTCATAGAATTCCTACAGTGTGGAAGCAGGCCACTCAGCACATAACAACCCTCCAAAGAGCATCCCAATCCAGGCCCACTGCCACACCCTAATGCTGCATTTCCCATGGCTAATCCACCTGGCCTGCACCCCTGGACACTATGGCCAATCCACCTAACCTGCACAACATTGAACTGTGGGAGGAAACCAGACCACCGGAAATCCACACAGGTTTAGGGAGAATGTGCAAACTCAACGCAGGCAGTCACTCGAGGGTGGAATCGAACTCAGATCTCTTGGCACTGTGAGGCAACAGTGCTAACCATTGAACCACCATGCTGCCCAGTTTCATTTACAGGAAGTATGTATGAGGATCGAAAATTTGCATTTAGGCAACAGAAGCAACAATTATATGTAAATTTTTATTAACCACAAAATGGCTTTTCAATTTTAAATACACAACAAAATGACTGCAAGTAATGATTTGACTCTGTGAACTTGAACAGACGCATTGCTAAGTTGGTTGTATTTAGAGAAAGAAGAAAACAATGGAATTTTTATAATATAAATCATAAGATAGTGATTTGGTATTCGAACTAACCTTGAACTGCCTCCGTGATGACAATTTACATAATTAAGACACCATTCCCAGGAAATATCATTGGATTAGCCTGTTGTCAATCGTGTCACCATATTACAGTTGATTGGACTTTTCTTGTAATTAAAACCACTTTCCAGGAAATATCATTGGATTAACCTGCAGTAAATTATGTCACACTATAATGCATGATTGGTCTTTTCCTGTAATTAAGGCTGCGCTTTCTCTTAAAAAAAATATAATGTGTAATTTTCGAATGCAAATGCAACATTTTTCCACAGAACACAGAAGCTTTTAACCTCTGTGTTGCTGGATAAATCTGCGCCAACCCACCTTAATTTATTAAACTGGTAACCTTGCTTTAAATAGACAGCACTCCAAGTGATTCTTTTGACCAATCCCGAGACCGAGAGGCCCTGCAAAGGGGTCTAGATTTTCATGTACAGCTGCAGCTCTTAACAGCTCGCTTAGATCAATTGGAGCAGTAGATAGACACACTTAGGAGTATGCAGGCCAGTCTGTATGACGCGAAGCCGACCGACAGCACGGCCTCCCAGTCGTTCCTGTCTTCTATCACAGAGGTCTTAGGCGGCAGAGCATGGGAGAGGCTGGACCAGCCGCTAACTCTGGATGAGCTGACCAAAGCCCTCGAGTCCTTCGAAAAGAATAAAACTCCTGGAAGCGACGGCTTACCGGTCGAGCTCTATTGTGCTCTGTGGGACTTGATTGGCCAGGACCTGCTGGAGGGGTATGTCAGTATGCTTCTGGCAGGTACCATGAGTGAATCCATGAGGAAAGGCATCATCACCCTCATCTACAAGCAGAAGGGGGAGAGGGAGGAACTCAGAAATTGGAGATCAATCTCACTGTTGAATGCAGATTACAAAATTCTGTCAAAGGTAATCGCCAACCGGGTCAGGTCTGCTCTGGGGTCAGTGATTCACCCTGACCAAACCTGTGCTATACCGGACAGGAAGATCACTGAGAGTCTTGCACTCCTAAGGGATACGATCGCCTACGTGCAGGACAGAGGGTTGGACACCTGTCTCATCAGCCTGGAGCAGGAAGAAGCCTTTGACAAGCTATCACACACGTATATGAGAGATGTTCTCTCCAAAATGGGCTTTGGGGAGGGAATCTGCAATTGGATTAGACTGCTCTACACCAACATTGTCCGTGCAGTTTCAATCAATGGGTGGGAATCAGATAGCTTCCCAGTCAGATCTGGAGTCAGGCAGGGCTGCCCTCTCTCTCCAGCCTTGTTTGTGTGCTGCATAGAGCCGAGTCCATCAGGAAGGATGCAGGCCTGAGCGGGATGACTATTCCTGGCAGCGGGTGCCTGCAGGTTAAGGCCTCCCTGTACATGTCTGAAACATCAATTCTCCTGCTCCTCGGATGCTGCCTGGCCTGCTGTGTTTTTCCAGCACCACATTTTTCAACTCTGGTACTCCAGCATCTGCAGTACTCACTTTCTCCTATCCTCCCTGGATGGCGTTGCCGTTTTCTGCTCGTATCCGCTGTCCATGCACAGACTCATGTGCATATGTCACCAGTTTGAACGGGCCTCGCGGGCCAAGGTAAACCGAGGCAAGAGCAAGGCCATGCTCATCGGGAACTGGGCCGACCAATCCTCCATCCCCTTCACCGTCAGCACCGACCACCTGAAGGTGCTGGATATTTGGTTCAGTGGGGCTGGGGCGTGCACCAAGTCTTGGGAGGATCGTATCAGAAAAGTGAGGCAGAAACTGGGCAGATGGAAGCTACGGTCGCTCTCCATCGCGGGAAAAAACCTGGTCATCAGGTGTGAAGCACTGTCATTGCTGCTATACGTGGCACAGGTCGGGCCTATTCCCAGAACCTGTGCCGCTGCAGTCACCTGGGCCATCTTCCAATTTATATGGAGATCAAAGGTGGACCGGGTCCAAAGGGACTCGATTTATAAAGATCTGGGCTACGGGGGAAAAAACACACCCAATGCCACCCTCACCCTGATGGCCACCTTTGTGTGTGGCTGCATCAAGCTGTGTGTGGTTCCCCGGTATGCAAATACCAAGTGTCAATACGTACTGAGGTTCTACCTGACCCGGTGTTGCGAAGGATGGGCCTGGCCTCGCTGCTGCGGAACACTCCGAGTAGTTGGACCGTTCCGTATCACCTGTCCTTCGTGGAAAAGTTTATGAAGAAAAACACCTTTGACCACAAGTCCATCAGTAAGTGGTCAGCACGTAGTGTCCTTGAGACCCTTCGGGAAAAGGAGAGGGCAGATCCTATTGAGCTGTTCCCTGAGCAGACTGTCAAAGCCATTTGGCAGAATGCCTCATTGCCAGAACTTTCCAACAAGCAGCAAGGGATGGCTTGGCTGGTGGTGAGAAGGGCTCTGCCTGTGAGATCCTTTGTGCACGCCTGGACTCTCAGCCACATCGCACGCTGTCCTCAAAGCGGCTGCGTGGGGGACGAGACTGTCACACACCTCCTTCTGGAATGTGCCTATGCAGAAGAAGTCTGGAGAGGAATGCAGTGATGTTTGTCGAGGTTCGTCCCAAGCAGCGCCGTGATGCCGGACTCTGTGCTCTACGGTCTGTTCCCCGGGACGCACACTGAGACGAACATCAACTGTGCCTGGAGGATCATCAACTCGGTGAAGGGCGCTCTCTGGGCGGTCCAAAACCTGTTGATCTCCAGCTGAAGGAGTCACCCCCCGACTGAGTGTTACAGACTGGGATATTCCAAGGTCCAGGACTATGTGTTGAGGGACGCGCTGAAGCTTGGGGCAGCTGCCGCCAAGGCGCGGTGGGGAAAGACCACTGTGTAACGTCTGCCTGTGTAAGCACAGAGGGCCAACGCAGTTAGAGGGTTCTGCTGACCGCCCAGCTAAATATGTGGATAGTATTCGTACAGACCTGTATATATGAATGATTACTCTGTCTCTGTATGCAAAGAAATGGAATGTTTATGTATGTATGGCATGACCAATTGTACAGATCATCAAAATATTTTATGAATAAAGTACATTTTTGAAATAAAAAAATGTATGCAGGAGGCCAAAAGGATCATGGACAGGAGTTTCGGAGAGATGGCCACCCAGAGTTGAGGCAAATAGATAGGTAATGGTCACAAGGGGCAGGCAGACAGTTCAGGACCCTCGTCTGGCTATCCCCCTCTCAAACAGGTATGCAGCTTTAGGTACTGTTTGGGGTTAGCCTATCAGGGAATGACAACAACAGTAACCAAAACAGTAGCACCACTGTCGATGTCTGCTTTGTTCCACATATCTGGAAGACACAAGGTTTCTGTACAACAGCAATAGCTTTATTATTGGACAGCTAGCAAGAGATTCAAAGCGTCTCTAAAGAAGCGGAGTGCCTACTTGTAGTGACTCGTCTTCATGTATCTCTGCCTTACACCCAGAGACAGTATATTTTTTCGGAATTGAACAAAGACTTATCAGTCACATGAATGATTGTCATCACATCATGTAAAGTAGGTAATTATGAATTTATAAAACCCGATGAATGTGAATGTTCTGTAATAATGTGTGAATGTACTATAGAAACTGTTTATCACATTTTCCATGATTATGTGTCGATAGAAAGAAATTAAGGCAGAAAGGTTTTGTGTGCTACAAATGGGGAACTCACATACCTATGTTAATATGGAGGGAAAGTGAATGGGGAAATCACATACTTATGCTAATATGGAGGAGAAATAAGATAATGGGAGACGGAGGCAGTTAACTGGGTTGGGGCCAGGTCTATTAGTCCTGTCTGGAAAGGACAAAGGTCTTGTCTAGGCTTACTTGAGTGTAGCAGCAAGTCCTTTGGTAGTAGGATTTTTAACCCTAAAGACCTGAATGTGCCCTGAAAGAGAAGTAAAGCATGGAACTGACCCCTCTGTGACATTTTAACTTCCTCACTACAACCAGCTCTGTTGTTCAGTAGGGCAGGTTGAAGTGCAGACAAGCAGAGGACAGAGGATGGGGATCTGATATATCAGCACTTCCAGACAGCATTTGACAAAATGGTGAATAAAAACAAAATTCAGAAGGTTGGATTCCAGGGGCTTAAGGGTGGAATATCAATTTCGATAGAGGATTGGCTGACTGACAGAAAGCAGAGGTTTGGGACAAATGTGTCTTTTTCTGGCAGACAAATTGCAATTAGCTTGAATGAAGAAATTGTGAATATCTTGATTTGTATTTGCTGGAGTTCAAAAGAATGAGAGGGAATCTGATTGAGATCAATAAAATGCTAAAGGGGATTGATATGGTGGACGTCCAACAGATGTTTCCCCATTGTGGGACAGTCTCAAACAAGAAGGCATAGAAATAGGGTGAGAGGAGGTAGGTTCGAAACTGAGATGAGAAGAAATTACTTCTTTCAGAGGGTTGTGAATCTGTGGAAGTCACTGCCCCAGAATGCAATGAATGCAGAATTGATGAAAAGCAGGATAAAGGACTATGGGGAGCAGGCAGGAAGGTGGAGTTGAGACCAGGATAAGATCAGCCATGATCATGTTAAATGGCTGAGCAGGTTTGAAGGATTGAATTGCCTACTCCCGTTTCCAAATCCTATATTCCTATGAGATCAGTATTCCAAATAATTACCTCAAAATTAAGGTGACACATCAGAATGATGAAAGAAGGAATAGATTTGTGTTTTATGAAAGTGTGATTTAGGCACTGGAGTAGGCCATTTGGCCCTTATGCCTGTTCCACATTCAAATTGATCATGGATGATCTGGTTGTGGTCTCAGCTCCACTTTCCTGTAGCACCATTTTCACACACAAGAGAAAACAACCTCCTGATATCCATCCTATCCATCCGTCTCAGGATCGTAATGTCTCAATATGGTCACCACTCTTTCTTCTAAATTCTAATGGGGAATAAGTTTAACCTGATTAATACTTCTTCACTAGATAACTTCTTCATCCATGGAATGAATCAAACCAACCTTCTCTAAACTGCTTCTAAAGCAGTTCTGTCTGTTTTTCAAATTAGGATTTAAAATGTACAGAATATTCCAAATGCAATCTCGTCAACAGCTGTACAGCTACATTCAAACTTCTCTACTTTTTTATACCATTCGCTTTCCTAATTAACTGATATACTTCCATACTAACTTAGTGCTATTCATGTATTACTACTAAATATGGACCATCTGGTTCTGGAGACTTGTTAGCCTTTACATTCAATGGTTTTCTTAGCACTATGGTGGAGGTGATTATGTTAAATTCATTCCTCCATATCACCTCTTGATTTTCAGATACCTTTCAGAAGTTTTCTATGCCTTCTCTCATGAAGACAGACACAAATATTTATTCAAATTCTCTATAATGTCTTTGATTTTCCATTATCAATTACCCAGACTCACTCTCCAGACAATAACATGAGATTACTTACTCTTTTCCTGCTCAAATATTTGCAGATACTCATATTTTTTATTATTAGTTCACTTTTTCTTAAGTACAGTTTTCAGCCTCTTTATTATCCTTTTCTGTCATTTCTTCCAAATTTGAATATTTTTGCAGATTTCTACAGTCATTCTTTCAATTTAATATCCTTAGATCCCTACTTAACCACAGACGATATATCCTTCTGAGAGTCTTTCTTTCTCACTGAAATAAATCTAAATTGAAAGTATTGAAATGTCAAATAATATTAATATCTCCTTAAGACACTGCCAGTGCAATTCTAATCATTTAGCTTTTAATCTATATCTCTAGTTCATATTGCATTATTATGGAGATCTCCAGTATAGATCTTATAGCCTTGCATCCAGTGAGTTCCAGATTCCCACTTACCTCTGGGTGAGAATATTTTTCCTCACATCACTTCTAAACCTTTTGCTGCTTACCTCAAATATATACCGCCAGTCATGGATCCCTCCACAAAGTGGAAACATTGATTTAATCCTCTCCCTCCCTTCCAATCTTTGCCTCTCTTTCAGTCGTATGTCACTGCACCTGACAGATTTTGCAAGTAAATTGATCATTATCGGAAACATGGGTGATTTAGTGGTGAGAAAGGTGAATAGTAAAACAGGTGATTTGGTAAACAGTGAAAAGAAAATAGGTAAAAACAAGGACTACAGATGCTGGAAACCAGACTCTGGATTAGAGTGGTGCTGGAAAAGCTCAGAAGTTCAGGCAGCATCTGGGGAGCAGGAAAATCGATGTTTCAGGCAAAAGCCTTTCATCAGGAAGAAAATATTCAGCTGGGCATGAAAACACTTTGGGATAAATGAAGAAAAAACACCATTGCCTAGAGAGAATCGCACCTTGACTTATGGAACTTAATTATAATATATAACCAGTTGCTCCCAATGTTGCTAGACTTCTCCATCAATTTTCCCAGATTGTTCACCATAGGTCACATTGTTCAGACCTATACTAGATTCTCCCTATTGTATTTTTCATTTAATAACTATTTCTTCCTAAGTACTTAATACATAACATATCAACAATGATAAAATGATAACAATGGCTTACCTCATTATTACTATATTCATATAAATAGTTTAGAAAGCAGGCACACAAATTCTGCTGTACAAAAGAATATGGTAACAAAGAAAAAAACGAGCTCTAGCAGTTTACAGTTTTCATTGGAGTTACTTTAAGGTCATAGATGAATCTAAAATATATTTTAATTATCAGAATCACCAAAGGTTTAGATTTCCCATTATCAGAATTTATCAACTAGAGCTATTGCCAGTCTATAGAGCTTTGTTAAATTATCATAAAATTAATATTTTTGCTCCTGTATTAACAAATTCATTTACCCTCAAACAAATTTGTGCACAGCATTACATTATGGAAATAAGGCTTACTTCTAAATAATGTATAACGATTTTTTGAACAATTATTAGTTCCTTATTGCTTTATGCCTCAGTTATGTTATGTATTCACACTTACAAATTACATAGAACATAATAAAAATGCTAAATGACTGTCTGGTCCATTTTTCTATCATAGCAATTAATTGCTGGTTGTATATATTATGCTGTAGCTTCTCAGTCTCTTGGACACTAATTGTTATGGTGAAAGCACTTTAAGAAAATTTGAAAACATCTGCATGACTAAGAATGATATTTCTGATTTAAAACCACTTCAGTATACTGCTTTCTGAAGAAATATAACACAGAATATCAATGAATATAACATATTTTGCTTTTATGTTATTAAACTTAAGGTACAGTTAGTGTAATATTTATAGGTATCTCATATAATTTATTTTCCTAAGTAATACATAAATAGAATGCAAATAGTCTACTTATAATAAATTACAGTGTTAATCACTAAGTTGTTATATAGTTCCACAAAGATATTTTGCCAAGTATCAAACATTAATTTGAGTCTAAATGATGAGGCTATGTACAGCAAGAAGAAAAAGACATGGGACAAAATAAAAATATAAATTGTATTATCAAAAGATAAATGTAATGAACGATGTGAAAAATGTAATTATTCCATCAATTTCATTGTCTGTTCATGTTCATTCTGAAATGAACCATCATGCTATGTGCTTGAACCTTACAGTGTCTTAAAAAAAAACTAGAGTATTCATTAACTGCTGCATTGCTGAAGATGCTATGCTTTACATTGATTTCTTTTTAACTGAGACTGCTCAGAAGGAAAGAAAATCACCTGCTATTTGAAAAGTACGAGGAAATGCTATGATGTTTCATAAACATTCCTTCCATAACGGGGGCAGGTGTTAGCATAGTGGTAATGTCATTGTTCCAGAATGCAAAACTAATGATCAGAGAACATTAGTTTGTATTGCACAATGACAAATGATGAAATTTGAATTCAATAAAAAGCTTGCTTCATGGTGACCATATAACTACAGCTGATTGTCATAAACACCCATCAGGTTGACTAATAGCCTTTAGAGAACAGAATCTGCTATTCATACCTGGTCTGGCCTACATACGACTCAGCACTTTCAGCAATGTGGCTAAGTTTAAAATACATTTTGGGCAACAAATGCTGACTATTCAGCAATGCTCACATTTCATGAACTAATTAAAAAAAATACTACTATTATCATTCTGGCTTTTGAGATGTTTCAAATCTAAAATGTCTGCAAGCCAATTGATTTTTAAAAAAGATATTAAGTAGCCTCTTATCCCTTTTTAAAAGTAACTTGGGACTGGAGGGCTTAAATTATAGAAGAAAAATAATATGCTGGGGCATTTTTCTTGGACTGTCGGAGGCTGATGGCTGACCATATAGATGTTTATAAAAATCATAAGAGGCATGGATAAGGTGAATAGCCAAGGTCTTTTTACTAGGTAGGGGAGTCTAAAATTAGAGGCTATGGATTTGGGTGAGAGGGGAAAGATATAAAAGGAACTTGAGAGGAACTTTTTTGAAAAAAAGCATGGAGCATGGATGGAATGAGCTGCCAGAGGATGTGGTGGAGGCGGGTGCAATTACAATATTTAAAAGACATCTGTATTGGTTTATGAATAGGAAAGGTTTAGAAGGATATGGGCCAAATGTTGGCAAATGGGACTAGATCAAATTGGGATGTTTGGTTGGTGCGGACAAGTTGGACCCAAGTCTGTTTCCATAATGTATCACTCTATGACTCTGTAACTGTAAGATGTTGAACATTTCTAGATCTTGACCCCGCACTCGCTGCTGACGTCCCCTCATCATGATCTTCTTGAAGACTTGGAAAGATGGTAACCAGTGGCTTGTTAGGTCCTACTGCAGCAGGACTTGGTCTACAAAGGAGAGGGGTTTTTTGTGGGTCCACAAACATTTCAGCAATGGACAGGTGTGTTTTTGTCAAATTTGCTGTGGGATGCCAAGGCATTAATGCATTCTAAGGCACTACCAAGGCTGATATTTTTCTTTCATACATACTCTCTGATGATGGCATCTCTTCACTGTTCTAGTTATGAATTTGTTGGTGAAATAAGCTGCAATGCCAACAGTGAATGATCTTCTAGAGGACAAGAAACAGGGAATTCCCAGTCTGTGGTCATGGCAGAAACATTTTTCACAACTTCCACAAGCAACAAAATCATATTACTTGCTTTTGTTTTGTTGTTTATGTACATATGGATTGATTGTTAGCATCTGGCTGACAAAAAAAAAGCATTGTCTAAATGTTCTCTGTCAGGTTTGGTGCATCTGAACAGCAAAAAAAGGGCAGCTGGCACGTGCTAACTGGAGGGCTGAGAAGGGAAATCCTAGTTAGGCAGTAAAATTGGGAATCATCCTGATCATTCAAGCTTTCCCCATTTTCTTTCCATTTGGTATAAATTGGTCTCATGCAGTATTACAAAACAGGCAATGTCAAATTGAGCACTATTTGTGCCTTTTGCCCCATCTTATCCTCCATTGCTGTTGGTCAATTCCTTGATGCCTATTTTGTGCTACTTCCAAGACAAGTTTATAACTAGTATTTCTGACATGGTTTCATTAAAAGATTGCAAGCTACTTATTCTATTCATTCATATTTTTATGCTGTTATGACACAGAGACTGACAATGAACCAAATCAACATTTCCATTTCTGTATTCACAACACAGTAAAATTAAACCATCAAAGACCACACTAATTACTCAATGGTTTCTAACTGGATTTTTGAGTAATCAATCCCAGGCTTTGTGTATCATTAATTCCAAACATCGGTTTTTGTATTTCAAACAAAAAGATTTAACTATTTATTAAATATACAATAATTTTAATACCGGAAAAATAAAAAGAGGTAAACTAATATCTAGGCTTTAAACCTAAAACATTTGGTTCCAGCTCCCAAAAGACAGACAGACAGACAACACAGTTAAGAGATAAATAAAAGAAAATAACAAAACTGACCAGATTATTAAAATGGTTTTCATGACACAACATTGTTTCACAGGCATAGATGTGGACTTCTTGGTTGCTTTTCTGGAATTGTAAATTAGGGTCACCTTCTCTATTCACTTAGGTAAAGGCAGCAAAGCTTTGTGTACAACTTCTACCCTTTGGGCTTCTGAAAGCTGGTGTAGCAGATTAGGCAGGGAACTTCCAAATCTTCATGCAATCTCAGTAGCAGCCAAAAACCATATTCCCAGAAAATATAGATCAAAAAACAATTCAATTCTGGTTCCCTCCTAATAGACTAATCAGCAACAATGTACACTAAGTGTAATGCTTTATCAGTAGTTTGGTAGAGCTGTTTTGCCAGCTTTTTAAATGGCCAGTATGTTTACTGATCAGTTCATTGAAACAGAGAAGGTCAGTACAGTTCATTCAAACAGAGAAGGTCTGTACTCCCCCATTACAGCATTTAGTCACATCTCATTTGTACTTTTCCAATTAGATGTCCATTTCAAGTGTTCATTGCTCTTTGTTTCAAGGATAACCTACGAATATCAATCCTGAAGTGAGTTTTACTCATTTGAATGTGTGTTCCATTGTTTTACTCCCATGGTTTATTTCAACCTGATATTCCAAACTGGGATTTCGCACACTATTTGTTATCTTGTTAATATCTTTAAGATCAGCAAGATACTTTCAGATTTTTCTCTCCCTCGGTTCTCATCACATTTGCTGTACAATTTTCTTTTCCCGCATCTTGGTGCCAATGTAATGGGATTTGTTTGGCCACACATCTGCCACACTTAAATAATTCTTATCATTGCACTGCAGTTTCCCACTCCTCTGATTTGTTTGTAGTTATGTAATCCTTCGACTTGGTCTTCAGCATTTTAGCAGCACATTTGAAATGGTTGATTTGTAATTGAATTTTCATAATAATTTTTAATGATGATGCCATGTTTTGATATCATCTGTCTGTATTCTTGATGCTATGTTAGTGTACAAACCTACTTTGCTATTCATTTTGGCTTGCTTACTCAACCAAATCAGGTCAATGTTTCAAAGTCACTATTAGTTTCATCTGTCTGACTTCACATTTGACTTTTGCATTTTCTTCAGTCGCAGATAGTGCTTAATTCAATTAGGATCTACTCTGCTTTGTCAATTTCAGTGAAACAAAATAAGCTAAGTTATTTTGGTACTGTATTAATTCCACAGATTTCTCACTGCTTTCAACTCGAGGAGTTCAACTGATGCTGGTATTCTGTTCAACTGTTGGTAAAGCATAATCATAATTAGAAAGATCTAGTAATCAGTTCAATTATGAGGACAAACAATCCTCAAACTTAAAAGTCCTGCTGTTTTTTGGTGTTTCTCAAGAATGGAAATTCACATTGGAGCAGTGGAAAGGATTTTTCCAATTTGATTACCAAATGTCAACATCATTCATTCCCAAATCAATTACAACATGATAAAGTGAAGAAGAAACTTTTTCTATTTTGCCTAAACAATTGTTGATACCTTTCTCAAAGTATATGTTTATTTTACATTAAAGCAATGTAGAAAGCTTTTCTTCGTGTTATTAATGTAAACTATAACATTGATAGAAATTATCAAAATCCTTTGTAGTTCCAATAAATGCTATCAATAAAAGACCTTCCATTTATGTAACACCTTATCTAATGTTTTGGCCATATAAAGTATTACTCAACAAATGAAGTTCAATAATGTGGTCTGAATCCAATGATGTTGGATCCAATGCTTCCAGTCCCCGTTTGGACCTTGTGTAAGTACAGGAGGCTGCTCTTAGATAAATGTCCATTTATATAATAATAGGTTCACAGTGCTGGGTTCAGCAATCAGTGCCCTATTAAAGTAAAACATTTTATCACTTGTGTGTCAAATACTGTCCTGGCAGGGAAAAGGGTACCAGGTATTGGTTAGAAAACCCAGGTCAATAACCACGGTGCTGGAGTGGGGGAATGCTGAGGGGAGAGAATCAAAGCTTCACCAATCTTTTAAACAGATTTCACATCAGCCCGTCAATTCCAAAGAAGTGTTGTGCAGTTGAAGCTGTGCTTAGACATTACAAGCACACAACATTTGAGTATCTTAAGTGTCGAAGCCGTACACCTAATTAGCCTGGCACCTGCAATGTACATAACTCCTCATTTAATTTGCACTCTGCTCAAATTGAAGTGTGCTGTCTGTCTTACCTCTAAATCTGATTTTTTTTCAATGTAAGCATTTAATTACTCATATCATTATTCCCTTGAAGATTAGTTACAGCTGCTCTGTAAACAAATGTAACAATCAATTATACAGTGAGGTCCAATATACAGTAAATAAATTCAATGACCATTTCATGTCTCTTTTTATTCTGACAGTTGGTGAATCAATATCATTCATCACATCAGGCAATATTCTCTTGCTTAAAATATTGTCATGGCATTATCATTCACATGGCAGAAAACATTTTGCTTTAATAGAGCATTAGAAAAACAGCTCCTCAAAAATATAGCATTGTCAGTATAGCACTTTGACACTTGTCTTCTTTATCTGGTAAAATCCTGAAGGCACACTTGAAACTGTGAAAGTTTCACTCTGAGTCATAACCATTGTCAATAGAGCCATTTTCAATGGGTGGCATGGTCGCTCAGTGGTTACCACTGCTGCCCCACAACCCCTTGGACCAGCCTTGAGTTGCTCTGTGTGGAGTTTGCACATTCTCTCCTTGTCTGCACATGTTTCCTCGGATGCTCTGGTTTGCTCCACAGTCCAAAGATGCGTAGGTGGATTGGTCATGCTAGATTGACCATAATGTCAAGGGATCTGCAGGCTTAGGTGGATTAGCCATTGGAAATGCATGGATAAAGTAGTAGGGTGGGGCTGGGTAGGATTCTTTTCAGAGGTTCAGTGTGGACTCGATGGACCAAATGGCCTCCTTCCACACTGTAGGATTTCTATGAACCAGGTGAACAATTTCATTATAATGATATCCAGTGGAGTCAAAAAGCGTACCCGTTGCTCTTATCTCCATAGCAATGATATTCTTGGTATATTTTTGAAAGAAAACTTACAATGATGGAGTTAGACTCATCGTGTTCTGTCTTTTCTTTGAGTTCACTGCCACATTTTCCTTCCTAAGTCTCCCTTTAGTAATAAACTCCCCGAATTATTTGCATAGCCACCACTTGACCTTGCCATTCTACATGTCAATTTCAGATAGGGCTATCTTTGATCACTGTGTTGTTTCACTCCCCACTGTGTTCTGCCTGTCCCTCAAAAAAATCTCTCTTAATTCACTTGCCACCATCTATCTTTCATTCATCTTGACATACCTGCACTCACCACACCCCTTAGTCATGCTCTGTACCTCACTTTTCATACCTTTCAACCCATCAAAAGCATTATTCTTCTTCAGTCCATTCATTCACATTCATCTCTATTTCATCAACTCAAAGGGACACACATACTTAAAAGTCTGCAACAGACCATCAGCAGAGCCATTCATTGCTAAATTTGTTTTGACCACACAAAGAACAATTGGATCCTTTTTCAACTGGCCCAAATTACTTGCTATTCCAGGATTATCCTGGAATGTAAAGGTGGTCTCCACCTTCCTTCTCCATGACAAACCATCTTCTTAAACTTCCACACTTATCTCACTTGTCCTCATCTCCAATATCAAATGTGAGAAGTTCATAAAAATTTGGGTCAAATAGAGTGATATCAACTATTCAGATATTTCTGTCATTTCCCCTACCTTCTCCCATTCTTCCAAAAACCCCATTATGTGCTCTGGTATCCTATTGAATTTATATTTTTCACTGGATTTTATACATCCTACGTTCTCTGAGCTCATCTTTACCAGAGGCACATCTTATACCTCAATTCCCAGCTATCTACCACTTAACTTCCCATCTTTGTCCTGACAATAGATTATATTATCAATGGTTCCCTCTCCTTGTGTCTGTTCCCCTTCACTACAAATTTATTAACCTCATCTTTCATCTCAAAATACCCAAAATTGACACCCCCATCCTTGCAAAATATTGTTTCATTTCCAACCTCTCTTTCTCCTGTAAGCCCTAGATTGTGTTATCATCTCCCAAATCCAGCTGACCATTCTCATAATTGCACATCTAATTCATTTTAATCATGTTTCCATCTCCACTGCAATATGAAAACACAGTGCAAGTCAAAAATGACATTCTGTGCAAGTTTACAATGCAAAACTATCTTCATCCCTTTCCACCTTCATACAGCCTTTAACATGGTCAACAACGGCATGTCCTCCATTGCCTCACCATCATTTGTGAGCCTTTTCGATAAACTGCGATGTAACTGTAACCTCGGTTTTGTGATAGAAACTCTGCAAGAAGATTTGGTAGCTCTATATATTATTAAATATTGCTTGAAGAAACACTTTGAGATATGGCCTGAGCTCATCTGAAGACATGAACACAAACAAAATTATAATTTGAATCCATGCCTTTATTAACTCTACACAGAGTTATTCCAATCCACCTTGGTCAGTCTATGATCTTCCACCCTGCATCAAACATGCTTCTTCAAAACTGTTCTACCCATATCTTGACTCACACCAATTCACCAGTCACCTCTGTGTTGCAAATCTCTATTAGCGCAGTCAACCTCATTCTAAAATTTGATTTGCTGCTTTCAAATCCCTTCACGAACTGACCCCCCTATCTCTGTACTCTGCTTCGGCCTTGCACGCTTTTGACATTGCAGCATTTCTCCAATTCCAGCATTTAGTGCATCACAAATTTTAATGGTTCTGTCATTGATAGCCTAGTTTAGAATGCCTTGACCCTGATCTCTGAAATTCTGACACTAAATCTATCCATCTTGTAATATCTCTCTCCTCATTTGAGGTGCTGCTTGAAAGCTACCTCACTGCCCACACTTTTAGTGTTTGGATAACTCCTCCTATCGTTTTGTGTTAAAATCTGTTTGATAAACTTCTAATGCAGCAACATTGGGATATTTTGATGCCTTAAGGGTGTGATATAATTGCAAATTGTTGTTGGATTTAGCTAAGGCTTCTTTCTGTGACATTGAATATTACTGGGAACTAAATAAGGCCAAAGAAAGGATGTGTTTCCTGCTCAACCAAAGGAGAAGTGGTCAACTCAATACTTGGTCAAATGTTTTCCAGGCATCTTTTCAATGCAGTATGTTAATAGCCAAAATATAAAACAAATTGCATTCATTTTACACTCAAAAATGGTTGTAATGAGATCTTTTAAATCTCAACTTTGACCCATTGATTACAATAATTAACATTTATTTCTTTGTTCCTGGCTTTTTCTTCCCTCTTTACATCAGACTCAACAATCCATACATGCTTTAAATTTTCCCTCTGCCTTAAGTTACTTGATTACATCTCTGGCTTCATTTAATCTCATCCAGTTGGCATAGTCAATTTGCCTTGTTATTTATTTATTTAATGTACATCTACTGCCAGACAGTGAACAGAACTGTACCTAATTCTATATCTGTTAAGATATTTGAAGCTATCACATTCTTAGTGGCTGTGCACTGCCCTTCGAACATAACTGAGGACAGGCAGACACCTAGAGATGCTATTCATTCAGAGAGATGCCAATAATCCCTGCGGCAACATGCGAGAAACACTGCAGTTATTTGTTTCTCCTTGAGCCGGTTCAATAACTATCAAAGCAACTCTGAAAAAGGAAAACAAAACAAAGTAGCTAAAATCTAGCAATGGCAATTAAGTAGTTATAATGGGTTCTGGCAGTACTGTTCTTGGGAAATAAGCATAGTTTGCTTGAATGCAATTTCTTCATCACAAAGTGGCGGATGCTTTCTGTCAACATGCAAAAACTGCAGCACAAAATGTAGTTTTTGTTCAAATTTCTAATCAGGTTTGTTGTCTGAAATGCCAAAAAATACAGAAATACAATTGGAATGTTTACTCTCATATCTGTCCATTGTAATAATCCAATAATTATAATCACCAAAAATGTATTCATTGCTGCAAGGATGCTGAAAAATGTGTTGCTGGAAAAGCGCAGCAGGTCAGGCAGCATCCAAGGAGCAGGAGACTCGATGTTTCGGGCATAAGCCCTTCTTCAGGAATGAGCAAGGATGGTCACTTAACTGGTAACTCGGATTTCTTAATGAACTCTTCAAACTTCCTTTTAGTATATCAAAATGGCAGTGGCTGGTACTTTCTTGGCAAACACAATATTGCTTTGTAACTATACTGTTATGAATTATCTAAGTACAACACAAATGACGTGTGTGAATTCTGTTTACTTCAAAATCTCTGGTGGGCTTATTTAGAGCTAACTTAATATATGCAGGTTAAACTGCAGACACAGCCTGGACCAAGACTGCTGCAAAACAGAGAGCCAATGGTCAGATGGCAACATCTGCAAACTTGGTTTATTTGTATGTTGTGTCCCTCTGCTTTTGAGTGGTATGAGTGGCAATAGCATTAAAAATGTACTCACACAGAACTGGTTAAAGACACCTGTTATTACAGAATTCCATATGTGGACATCATATTAACCTACTGAGTCATCTAAAAGTCCTTAAAGAACTGCATCCCAATGATGATAGCACAGCATTCCCTTTTTTTCTAAAAGCTGGCTCTCATATGCCATGAGTATAAACATGCAGGCTGAATTTTCCAGCTTGAAAAAGACGTGGGCAACGAAACGTTAGTTGGGAAGAAATTTGTGAAATAGCATTCACAATGTTAAGAAAAATAAGTCAAATTTTCAACCCAATCTTTAAGCAGTGAGATGAGAACCTCACTAGTGAGTATCAAGATGCTTATTTGTATTCATTACTATTTCATTATTACCTATTCTTGTCTCAATTATGTACGGGGCATGCTATTCCGTCAAGTGGCAGGCAGAAACTAAGCAGCAACAATTGAAAGTCAAGTGTGTACCTGAGGGTTCCAGTTTGCCACTTGGCCCTTGGGCCTCCATCTTGGTCAACCCTAAGTCAGTCAGAGTAAGCCATGGTCAGTCCTGACTATCTATTCATTGAAAGTCAATGGGAGTTATCAGGGGCCAGGGCTGTGGTGGGAATTTGGGGAAATGAATTGTGGGTATTGGAGGCTGCATGCTGGCATGCAGAAGAGCTAATAATTGTGAAGGGGAGCAACTCAATTGAAAAAGTTGGGAGATGATAGAACATGGGATGCAAGGGGGGCTGCAGGAAGTGGGTCATCAGTCATTACAACCACCCTTGCTTTGATGCAGGAGAAATGCATATCTATGCTTGATATAATTATACTGTATGCTGGCTAAGGGGTGAAATTGGAAAATGAACAGTTAAATAAAATTGCTAGGGCGGAATGTGGGAAAAATTGACAGGGTGGGTAAGGCAGATATAGACATGAAGCTTTGGGGTGTCACCCAGATTGACAGACTGATATGTGACTGTCTCCTTGAAGAGCTACCTGTGCCACCTTCCATCATCATCCGAAACACAAGTTCACAATCAGGATGGAAAATGGTTGCTTCTTACACCCAGAGTGGACATTGGAGGTGTTTTTTTCAATGGGAGAGACTATTTCAGTACTAGAGTGGGTTTACTCAGTTTTGTTTCTTTCTCTGATGTAGAAGTCTCTATTTTTGAGTAATATGAGTCCTTCAAGGGTCAATAGCATTAAAAAAGTACTTACATAGAGCCAGTTAAAGACAACTGTCATCACAAAATTCCATATGTGGACCTCAACACATTGAACTACCTAAAAGCCCTGGCCACGAATTATCCCTACCAATGGTGTTGAAGCCCAAGTAATATCAGGCAAACTGCAAAAACTCATCACTGTTGCAAAAGTTGCAATCGCATTCCAAAATAGTTGAGCCTTCACACCGTGCGTGAGCTGAACTATAAAATGTCCACACCAATATCCTTACACAATGCTGCCTTTCTTGTATAATGAGGGGGGTTGGAGGTTGAAGGAGAAGTTTTCATGATTGTCAACATATTTATAATCTCCTTCTGTATGTGTGCCAAAAGTTTTAAGCAGATTTATGTCGATGTGTCCCATTGCCTAACTGGTAGCAGGCCTCCATGTCCCAATGTTTTGACAACACTATTTACATGTTATTTCTGTGTGCTGCAAATGCTAAACAATCACATTACTAGAGAGTTGCTTTTGCTTACACAAGTTCATTGGATCTAATTGAGTCCACTGCACTAAGAGTTTCCACAGTAATTAATGAGAAACACATGCTGGATGAGCATCAATCTCCAGTGGATGTGGAGCAGCCTCCTACAGTGCAGCTCTCAGGCACAGGTGTCCACATGATGTCATAAAGAGGCAGAGGAGCCAGGGTAACCTGTCTTCCATGGAATGGTGTGCAGATGTGAAAGGGGCAGTGTGTTATACTCTATTAAAGAGGTGGTGGTCAGAATGCCATGTCATGCTGTCTAGCTTATCTGCAAAAATTCACCTTTCATAGGGACCAATGAAGGCCTGAAGAAATCTTCTCCACATCAAGTTCTCATATAGCCTTGTCTGGGGCTTCATTGCAATAATGTGCAGACAGAGCATGCCACTTAAATTTTGGATTCTCTGAGGCAGACAATTGGACGGTGAACCAAGGCTATTTAACATACAATGTGGATCCTCAAGAACTGCAACCTTGTACTAAGTGAAAAAACAAGCACATTTTCCAGAAGGAACAGCACCTTCAGCCTCCTACAGCACAGCAGCATTGGTCAAAGCAGCACAGGGAGGGTTTCTTTGTGAATCGCTTTCAATGCAACTGTGTTGCATGAAGTCATATTTCACTGACTCTAAATGTTTTGATGCTACAGAGCCCAATATCCCCAGTTCCCAATATCTCAACTGCAAGTGTAGTTTACTGTTTTAATCTTTCAATGCTATTCATGCTATTTCATTAGAGTTAAGGTCACAAGCTGATAGAAGCCTTCATGATGTCTGATGTGCTGTCAATCAGTCATGGGAAATATTATGCTAGTATGAGCATTATGGAAGGAATAGCTGTCCTCTAGACAGTTTTAGAACATGATGTTGCTGTAGCGATGGCTAGCTTCTCTACTTTACCTATTGTAATTGCTGCTAAAATGACATTCACTCACAGAGCTGACAATGAGAAGTGAAGATATGTTTACAAATGTGTTTGTGTATTTACAATGAAGTGTCACCTGCAACACCAATGTGCCTTCTTAACATCTTCTTCCTCCCATTATGTCTAGGTGCAGTCCCAGAGAAAGCTTACCCTATCGGGGAGTCTGTTGGCTTTAGTGTTTTGGGCAGGTGACTTTAATAGCATTTATGGCTAAAGGGCCAGACATGATGAGGGTGTCCTGCACAAATGCAGGGTCAGCTTCCTCAGCTTGAAATCCCACAGGGCTGGAGATTACAAGCAGGGAAAGAGTGGAGGGGTTAGGTACATCTGGAGTGTCCTGAAAGGAGACTTTTGTGGAGCCTGTATGTGATTCCTCTTTTGATTAAATGCCTGCTGACATCACCCTGTTTACTTGAGATGAATGAGCAACTTTTGTAGGGTCAAGGTCCTTTGTTCCTCTGGTCACCATGCTTTTGGTATGGAGCACCAATGGCCACAGCATCGGAGTGTGAGTCTGTGTGCGTATCCAGCAGATACTCCATGTGCTGGGTTTGGCTTCAATGATAGCCATCAACCTGTCCATAGAAAAAAACAGCTGTTCAGACACTGGAAGTAGCATGGTACGAACGGAATTGTTTGACTCTAACCTTCGAGTCATTTGCCTAAGTGTCTCTGACAAACCTGACTCCCACTCTTCTATCTCCTTGTACATTTGAATGAAGCATTAATGGCGAATACAAGGGGTCTTCCCCTGTTTGGGGATGTGCTCTGAGAGCCAATATTCTGGGACATTTCTTTCTCAACTAGTTTTGGGCACATAACAGTGATGAGCTCCTGAATGTCATCTTGACTTTAATCTAACTTAAGTACTCATCAAAGTGTCAGTATTTGAACTGGTGAACAATGCAGAAAGCAGTCTTGCTGATGTTTCCTCTGAGGGATCTGTAACTTCTTGCTCAGAGACAAAGGGTGGCATGGTGGCTTACAGCAGCAGGGACCCAAGGTTCAATTCCAGCCTTGGGCAACTGTCTGTGTGGAGTTTGTACATTCTCCCCATGTCAGTATGGGTTCCCTCAGGGTATTCCAGTTTCTTCCCACAGTCCATATATGTGCAGGTTATGGTGGATTGGCCATGCTCAATTGCCCATAGTGTCCAAGGATGTGCAGGCTAGGAGGATTAACCATGGGAAATGCAGGGTTACAGGAATTGGGTGGGGGGGTGGGTGGATCTGGGTGGGATGCTGTTTGCAGGGTTGTTATGGATTCGATGGGCCAAATGACCTGCTTCCACACTGTAGGGATTTTATGATTCTAGAGAAGTGGATGATGCCCTGAAGCGATAGTCTTTTCAGGATGTAGATTGTGCAAATGCCTTTGGTGCCTGTAGTACAAGAAAGAGAAAGAGTTGGAAAGTAATGGTAGATGTTTGAACATGTTAAAATACATTCATTACACTGGTAATGGAACAACAGCACAGCAATCAACAATGCATCTGACTTGGTGGCTGGGACATGGAGGTGTCAGCATCAAACATATGAACAGTCACGGTCCTCTTACCACTAAAGGCAAGGAATGTCACTTCATAGGAGGTTTGGAGATGAATGCTAGGCACCCCACTAACTGTCACAGCTCTTTCTGATCCACAGTGGGACATTTTCTCTTGGAATGCGGCAAAGGGAGAAACTGATTGAAGCAAAAGTAGCTAATACAGCTTTAAGTGATGAAACAGGTGGGGCAAAGTGTTTTGAGGTGTATATAGTGAATAGGCAAGCGCAGAGCGCTTGTAGTCTTCATAATCTGGGGTTGGAGTGAAGAGGAGCAAGGGAGAGAGGAGAGTGAGAGTGGTAGACTGTGCGCCTTGGTAGAAGGTGAGTGCATAGTAGAGTCAGAGTGAGTTTGAGGTAGAAGAGAGAAGATGGCGACACATACCTTTGGAGAACGCAGCAAGTTCTTGTTGCACTGCTGGGTGTCCCTCTGGGCCATGGATAGTGCCATGACACAGGTGACAACTTCAGACCATGTCGGCAAGGATCTCCTCTTATGGTCCTGAGGTAAGAAAACAGCTCTCCTCTTCTATCACCTCATCTAACAGGACTTCTAGTCCTGTCAGCAAACCTTTGTGCCAACTTGTTTTTCTGGTTATCTGGAGGCAACATTTTTTCCACAAGATAGCTGTGTTGATCAGTGTCTGGCCGTAAGCACTTGACCAATAAAGCTGGAGATTAAATGTGGTGCTAGCCAACAGAATCCCAGAAGGTTCTGGCTATTTCAAGTATTTCCACCATTGGTAGCAAATCTGTTATTAAAATCTGTGCCATTGAGACATGCTGCATACAAAATAAGGTGAACTGTGGAGAACTGCATGAGATAACCGGCTAGAGCTCACAGAAAGAAACCCTCTGTAAAACACTCAAAAGTCAACATTTACCAATTTCTAGTAAAGTTTGGTTGATAAACAATTAGGGATTATAAAATTGGGAAGAAAAAAGTTGAACATTCCATATATTATTTTGATGGTGTCAAAACACTTTTAGAACTTCTTATGGTTTAACATCTAGAAGTGTGGATTTTGCCCTTGGCTATTCTTGGTTTGCAGACCTGTCATCACTGTGTTGAATGTTGTCCTGATTTTCTATCACTGTCTTGAGCAAGTGGTGCTTCACATTTTATATTGGAATAATTGATTTGTACTTGTGATAGACTTCAGATCCAAATGCATGTTTGCAACTGTTTCTGTGACTTCCTGGATTGCCTGCTTTCTTGAGTCATTGTATTGCAGAATGCCATTTTTGTTCACAACTGTCTTGGCTTAATTAGGAAGAGTGCACTGATTACTACAGCCCACTATTCTATAAGCGATCATAAAATATATAAAATCCCAATGAGGCCACCAATATTACTAATTTACGTGACTGATTGCAGCTCAGCACAAAAACAATTCACATCAGGTTTCGTGAGTAACAGTAAAATCCCTATTCATTATAGCATACGTAATTTTAAAAAGAACATTGAGAAGAAAGGACTTCTCATCTACTTCTATCCAATTTAAATCATAACTCTTCAAAGTTCCAAATACAACACACACCCAATTGTACTTAAGGCAGACAAAAGGGAAATGGTGTAACACACATTCTGTGTGTGGGAAAATAATACAGATAGGGCGAAAATATTTCCATAGATCAAAAATCTAGACCACAAAAAGGAATGTTATTTTCACACAGTCCTTTTATGTTTTAGAAATCTTTCTTTTAATCTTTCTTTAAAAATTTTTTAGTTTTGTTTTCTTTTCTTCACATGGTGCATGAGAGAGGGAGAGATGGATGCTTTCTGTCGGAGGGTCTGGAATTTTGTCTCCTTTGTTGCTGTCCTGACCCTTAGAACCTTCTAGTACTCCACAGCTTAACCAGGCAGTGGTTTGGCAGAATTTCCTTAAGTTGAACGATTCTCAGCATAATTTAGTTTTGAATTTTCTATCTTATTGATTCAAAATGCAGCATTGTATCACACACCTCAGAACATATGCAGTTCTTGATTTCTTAAGCTGTAGAACTCTCTTGGTATTTGCATTGTTGCAGTCCAAATTTCACTTTGGATAGTGCTTCCTAAAACAAAATACATGGTGTCTTACACATTTTTTTGACACATTCAAACATATATTGTAGGTTCCCCTGCCACATATATGGTACGTGTTTCTTTTTTGTTGTAGCATTAAATTGCCTGGTGGTTTTGGTGGGTAGCATGGTGACACAGCAGTTAGCACTGCTGCCTTATAGCACCAGAGACCTGGGTTCAATTCCCACCTCAGGCAACTATCTGTGTAGAGTTTGCACATTCTCCCTGTGTTTGTTCTGGTTTCCTCCCACAATCTAAAGATGTGTAGGTTAGGTGAATTGGTCATGCTTAATTGCCTGTACTGTTAGGTGAAGGGGTAAATATAGAGGAATGGGTCTCGGATGGTTGGTGTGGACTTGTTGGGTTGAAGGGCCTGCTTCCACACAGTAATCTAATCTGGATGTGTTTTTGCCAAGTTTCTTTGAGCAAATGATGTTAAGCAAATTAGTTTGTTCACACAATGTATTATATTCACAATGTGGCAAGTCTATTCATCCTCTGGATCTTGACTTGAGTCTGCTTTGCAATGAACTTTGTGTTTTAGTTTACACTTACGCAGATCTCTAGTATATTCCCTGCTGCTATTGCAATATTCCAGTCTTCTGTTGGGTGTAGTCTCTGGCTGCACCTTTGGAGTTAGATTTTTTTGCCTAGGTGGGTCCTTTTATTTCATGCATCTCTGCACAGATCTTAGAATGCAGGGCAGCTTCATGGTGGGTATAAAAGACTGCACTTGGCACACAGTTTGTTTGCTTTATGTGCCCTAACTACAGTATCTCTACCATTTGTTGCTTACAAAGCTTACTGGCACTGTTATCTGGCTGCAATAGTTTCATATTTTCTGCCCTGTGCTATCTATAAATCAATGCTATGGCACTTCCTTTTTTTCCAAGACGTCAGTTTGGAGTGTTTTGAAAGATATTGAGAAAATCACCAACTCCATTACTTACCCAAACAGTTCACATTGTGAAAAATTGTCCTTGTTGTACTGTGTAGTGACAAATTAATCTATTGATAACCTGTGTCTTTTGCTGGTAGGTCATCACTTCTAATGGATGAATTCTAAAGTTGAATCTTCCATGGAGATGATCATCAAGGACTTCCAATAATTTTGCAGATTCTTTCTAGTTCTCTTCAGAAGCATTATTTAACATTTAGTTCTTTTCTTAATATCATTGACTGTATTGGTGAGAGTGACCACCACACAGTAGTTGTGGAGATGAATCCCACATTCACATTGAGAATAACAAGCATCATGTTGCATGGCAATTATTACCATGCTAGAATAGGACAGACTTCGGACAGATAGAGCAACTCCATGAGGCACTGTAGGTCATCAACAGCACAGAATTGTACACTAGCACAATCTGTAACCTCATGGCACAACATATTCCTCCCCCCCACCACACACACACAGAAGATCAATCTGATTCATTGGAGAGTGCAGGAGGGCATGCCTGGAAAAGCACCAGACATATCTGAAAATGAAGTGTCAAGCTGGTGAAGGTACCAAACAGGACTACGCACATGCCAAACAGCAGAAGCAATAAGTGATACAGTTAAGAGATCCCACAACCAGCAGATCAAATCTAAGCTTTGCAGTCCTGCCACTTTCAGTCATGCATGCTGGTGGACAATTAAATAGCTCACTGGAATAGGAGGCTCCAAATATATTCCCATCCTCAATAATGGAACAGCTGAGCACATCGGGGCAAAAGATAAGGCTGAAGCATTCACAGCAATCTTCAGTCTTCAGCCAATTGGGTTCACTCTGTGTGATATCAAGGGAGACACTGGATATTGCAAAGACTATAGGCCTGACAACATCTGGCAATAATACTGAAGACTTGAACTTCAGAACCTGCTGCTCCCCTAGACAAGCTCTTCCAGTACAGTTATGACACTGGCATCTATCCTACAATGTGGAAAATTGCCCAGGTATATCCTGTATATAAAAAAGCAAGACAAATCCAACCCACCCAATTACTGCACTATCAGTCGATTGTTGATCATCAGTGAAGTGATGGAAGGTGTCATTAACAATGCTATCAAACAGAACCTGCTCAGCAATAACCTGCTCAGTGGCACCCAGTTTGGGTTCTGCCAGGGCCACTCAGCTTTTGATGTCATTACAGCCTTGGTTCAAACATGGACAAAAAATCTGAATTCCAGATGGGAGTTGAGAGTGACAGCCCTCGAGCAAGTGTGACATCAAGGGGCCCTAGCAAAACTGGAATCAATGTTTATCAATGGGTGGTGCGAACTCTCTGGTAGCTGGAGTCATAATTGGCACAAAGGAAGAAGGTCATGACCGTTGGATGTCAGTCATCTCACCTCCAGGACATCTCTGCAGAAGTTCCTCAGGGTACTGTCCTAGGCTCAACCATCTTCAGCTACTTTATCGATGACCTTCCCTCCAGCATACAATTAAAAGTAGGGATGTTCGCCGATGATTACACAATATTCAGCACCATTTGTGACTCCTCAGATACTGTATCAGTCAACCTTCAAATACAACAATCTGGACAATATCATGCCTGGGGTGACAAGTGGGCAAGTAACATTTGCATCACACAAATGCCAGGGTATACCTAAACTCAGTAAGAAGCAATCTAACCACTGTGCCTTGACATTTAAATGTGTTACCATCACTGAATCCCCATTATCAACAACCTGGAGGTTACCATTGACAAGAAACTCAACTTCACTCATAATCATAGTGACTACAAGAGCAAGTCAGAGGCTAGGAATACTACAGCGAGTAGCTCATCTCCCGACTCACTAAAGTCTCTCCATCATCTGCCAGGCACAAGTGAGGAATATGCCCCACTTGCCTGGCTGGATGCAGCTCCAACAGTTGGTTGATTGGCATCACATTGACAAGCTAGGGGCGGGCAATGAAAGTTGGCCAGCCAGTGACACCTACACCCCACAGGAAAATAAAACAATTTAACTCCTTATAACCACTTTTTACCAACTGATATTAGTATTTTGACAATTTGTTCAAATGGTTCTCCAACTGCTTGGTCTATGAAACTTAGCTGCATTCTTTGTTTTAAAAGATTGAACTGAGATAGAGACATATCCAGTTCCTGGTGGAAGATGTGATATTTATCTTTCTGCTTTCAGCATTGCCCCTGGATCCAGGTTGCTTTCATTGCTGTCATTTGAATTAGGGTTGTAGTTTTTTTTAAGTTCAGTGCAGGGCTGTCTTTTAATGGTATTCTCGAAGTTGAAATAACTTTTGGATAGAGTAAGCTTGAGTCATCTGACTGCCCACACAAAGCTGGCCTGCTTTGAAGTGCATGCAACTTGTGAAAATAAAAGTCTTATTTTCTTCTGTTTTCTATAATATGAAAGTTCTTGATTGCTGTTTCTTCCTTCAAACCTTTTTAACTGGTTTCTCTTTTGTTCTTCCTTTTATAGAAAATGAACAAAATCCCAGCTACACATCAGGCAGTAATATTTTTATGTGTTTTCTATGTGTAACTCAAATGACATATGTAGATTCTGTTTATTTGAAGAACTCTGATGGGTTTATTGACAGAGCAAAAGTGAGGACTGCAGATGCTGGAAACTAGAGTCAAGAGTGTGGTGCTGGAAAAGCACAGCAGATCATACAGCATCCGAGGAGCAGGAAAATTGACGTTTCAGAAAGGGCTTTTGCCCGAAATGTCGATTTTCCTGCTCCTCAGATGCTGCCTGATCTGCTGTGCTTTTCCAGCCCACACTCTTGACTGGGTTTGTTTACAGTTAAACCAACATATAAACTTTCAGACACAGCCTATGTCTTCAGTGCTGCAGAGCAGAGAGTCTGTAGTCATGCAATAAAAACTGGAGACTTGACATATTTGCTTTTGATTTTGATTTGATTTATTGTTGTCATTTGTACCGAGATACAGTTAAAAATATTGTAAGGTGTGTTAACCAGACAAATCATAGCTTACATCAGTACATCAGAATAATAAAACAGAATGCAGAATATAGTGTTATGGCTACAGAGAAAGTGCAGAGTAAGATCAGCTCTAATTTAGGAAAGTTCCTATCATAAGTCTTATAACAGCGGATAAGAAGCAGTTCTTAAATCTGTTGGTATGTGTTTTCAAATGTTTGAGTATTCTGACAGATGGAAGTGGGTGGGAGGGAATATAATGGGTGGAGGGGTCTTTGATGATGTTGGCTGCTTTCCCAAGACAGTGAGAAGTGTAGATGGAGTCAATGGAAGAAGGCTGATTTTCCTGATAGACTGGACTGCAATCACAACTCTGTAATTTCTTGTGATTCGGGTGGAGCAGTTGACATACCAAGCCATGATGCATCCAGATGGGATGCTTTCTATAGTGCATCGATAAAAGATAGTAAGAGTTATTGTGGACGTGCTGAATTTCCTTAGCCATCTGAGGAAGTTGAGGTATTTGTGTAGTTCTTGACTAAAACATTGATGTGGATGAACCAGGATAGATCAACAATGATATTTAGTCCTAGGAACTTGAAGCTCTCAAACACCTCCACTTCAACACCATTGATACAGTAGTGTCCTCTACTCTGTCTCCTGACGTCAATGACCAGCTCTTTTATTTTGCTGACATTGAGTGAGAGATTGTTGTCTTTACACCATGCCACTTTGTGTGCCCTGACTCGTAGTTGTTTGAGATCGACTTACTATGGTGGTGTCATATATATAGTATAGTGTGTTATATATATACCAGGAACCTCGATTATCCGAGTAACACTGGCAGGGAGTATTTACTTCGGATAATTAATTGTTCGGAAAATCAAGTGCCGGATAACACAGTGTGGCTGAGCATCAGGAGCTTGCGATCTTGTTTGAATAATCGGAAATTCAGATAATCGAATGCCCGGTAATCGATTTTCCTCTGCATATGTGTATGCACGTATATACAGATTACAGTAAGAGGCTGAGTATACAGCCTTGCGGGGTACCAATGTTGAGGACTATTGTGGAAGAAGCATGATTGTGGTCTGTGGGTCAGGAAGTTGAGGATCCAGTTGCAGAGGGGGGAGAAGATGTTCTAGGTCTCGGAGTTTGGAGATGAGTTTGTTGGAGTTGTGGTGTTGAGGAATGAGCTAAAGTTAATAAATACAAATCTGATATAGCTGTCCTTGTTATCCAGATTTTCCAGGGATGAATGTAGGACCAGGGAGATGGCATCTGCCATGGGCCTATTGTGAGAGTGGGCAAATTATAGTGGATCAAGACAATCTGGGAGATTTGAGTTGATGTGTGCCATTACTAACTTTTCAAATCACTTCATATTGATTGATGTCAGATCCACTGGGCTGTAATCATTAAGGCATATTGCCTCATTTTTCTTTGGCACTGGGATGATAGTGGTCTTCTTGAAGCAGGTGAAAATCTCACATCATAGTAAGGAGAAGTTAAAAATTGCAGATGCGCCTGAGACTGTCGAGTCAGTTGACATTATTTCACTGATTTTCCGTTGAAAACGAATGTAGGGTGCCTTGAACTCATAGGGGAGAGATGTATGTTAAGCTCCTTAAAGGGATATCACTGTAAAGGTAGTAAGACAACTGGCTTCATTTAATTCACCATAAAAATCTTCTCTAAGTGTTTTAGAAGAGCAGAACTTTATGTTTCTCATACCTACCACTTTTGTAGTTTTCTAAATAAGATGACCAATTCAGTCCCATTTGCTGCAGATGTTTGGAAAAATTATGCTTTGCCTTAGAAATGACTTAAAACTAATTTTAAATTGGACTCTCACAACTAACAGAAGTATGTGAGTTTTATTCTTAGCTGAAACAAATTTAAGCACAATTCACAGGGCAAAATTGTAGTGTGGAAAACCTTATCTTCATGTTCGAAGGAATTCTATTCATAATTAAAGGTTCATTTGGTTACAGTTATGAAATTTCTCATGGTAATTTATAAGTAATTGTACTTTTATGAATGCTTTCGCTGAAAGGCTGACAAATATCAAAATATAAATTAGCCCTCTGTCAACAAGATCCAATATGTTAGGAAATGCTGTATTGCATAATATTGTATCGTAACAACAAAGATATAACAGTACTTGACCAAACAGCTGTTTAAAGCTTGAAATAATTTATATTTCTTCCCAAAGAGCATTGTAACCTAATTATAACTGACAGAAAGTATTAAGAAACAGTCATAATCGAGCAGATTCAAGAGTCTGGAGAAACACATGCTCACCAAAAATCTGTAGAGACAAAAGCTCAACAGATTCTGGTTCTGTTTTTTTTTCAGTTTTCGTTCTAAAATCAAGATCACTTGACATTCAGCTGAACTGAATTGAACTTTATTTTATTTGTAATATGGTTTTAAGAAGCCAATTCCACATGGACGGCACTCTACCATGCTGGACAGGCACAAAACATCATTGTTTGTGAGTCTTGATCTTTTAAATGACCTATGGCACAGATTCACTTTCAAGATTAGAGTGGTGCTGGAAAAGCACAGCAGGTCACGCAGCATCCGAGGAGCAGGAAAAGCAACATTTCGGGCAGGAGGAATGAGGGGCTCCTGCCCATAACATTGATTTTCCTGCTCCTCTGATGCTGCCTGACCTGCTGTGCTTTTCCAGCACCACTCTAATATTGACTCTGACCTCTAGCATCTGCAGTCCTCACTTTCGCTTACAGATTCACTTCCAGCCAGATGAAAGCCAGCTTCTGAAAGGCCTGCAATACAGAAACTAGTTGCCTGAAGACCCCCATCTGATCCATAACCCAATGTGCCTGCTGAGGATTCCTGTCTGGCCCCATTTAAGTGATCATGTTGAGTGCATCTGCCATGACAACCTTAAGTTTACCTTTTCTGAATGTTTCATAAAATTGACCCTCAACCAGTGACATGACCCACATTTAGGGCAAACAGGGTATATTTTTATATCAATTAAATAGCTGTAATGCAACATGTACTGACTGAGAGCCTCCACCTTTCCATTTCTGGAAAGCCATAATCAGTCATTCACTATTTTGATGTTGGCTACACATTAAGTTTGCAAATCTAATACACTTTATGCTGTCATTTCCACATGGTGGCACTCCATGTAATATTACCATATTATGTGGTTCATCTCTGATCTATGAGCACATACTAATTATTTCAAAATGAGACTATTCATCATAGAAAAATTAATCTTTTGACACAGTATTGAAACTTGCTTCCTACTGGACCCAAAAGTTCTTCAACACATTGGAGCAACTGCAGGGCAGTGAGAATTTAATTTCACATCTTGTCTTAGAGTAAAACAGCTCTCAGATGAAGTGCTTCCCAATATGGAGGAAATCAGCTATTTTGATGTTGAATTCAAGTTCATTCATCTGCTCATTAGTCACATATCACCATTTGCTATTCCATTACCTTTAATAGCATTGAATACAGCTGCTTGCTTTGGCTGTATGCCTCCTGCTATGCTCAGTATTGTTAAATGATATGTGGAAAAGATAGATTTACGTTGTACTGAAATCAGCCAATTTCCTTTATTCTATTCCTTTTTTTGGAGCAATGCCTTCAACAAGGGTGGACTCTGGTTTGATTACAATAAACTCTGAAGGTTCAAAAACATAATTAAGTGAACTAAAAGACAAGCAGCAAAGAAATTGAAAACTTCTACATCCAATATTCACAAAAGCAAAAGGGGTAAAAAGTGAAAATTTTCTGCTACTGTCTCAAACTCCCTAGAGGCACCTGAAATAAATGTGACTATTGTGTTAGGCAATATTCTATTTGTCCATGTCTTTGCACATGTTAATGAAGGGTCTACTTCTTGTTTCAGGATCTTTCCTGGAACTTTCTAAGCAGAAAATTTGGAAGGCATATTCCACTCATTTCTTTAGATGCTTTAGCATCCTGTGGAGCAATTCTTAGTGGACCATTGTTTCTGCTCATATGGAGCTAAGCAGAAAAAGGAACACTTTCCAGTTTTATTATATATTGCAGGTTGTGTCTCTACCTCCTTGCTCATTCCTCTCCAAATGCTTACCTTACAGCCCCTGTCAGCAAGAAAGCCAGTCTAAAATTGTGCTACATCTAGACACTCAAAATACAGTTACCATTTTTCATTCATAAGCTGATTAGGTCCATGGCCTTCGCCAAGTAAGTGCTATATTGTTTCTGTTATAAGCTTCTGGTTTCATCAGAAATTTGCAGCAAACAAATGTGAAACAGAAGAACTTGTTTTTTTTAATATAAAAAATAGTCACTCTTGTAACTATCACACAGGAGCATTGTTTCCACCAGGTTAGATATAGTTCTCACATACTCTTGATAAAATTAGAAATGACTGCATTGTTTTGCAATTGGATAACAAAGATATTTAACAATTTAAATGTGTAAAGTGTAAAATAATTCAGTAAAGATATTTAAATTCAGGTTAGCAACAGAATTGTTATTGATTCTTATACCAGATTTGCAGACTGAAACATGATGCTCATAACATTAACTCATCTACAGTACTGGTCAGATGTATGTGTATTTGAATTCTAATGCAATTGAGATAGCAATTAAACTAATTAATTTGCTGTTGATGATTCTCTTTCAACCCATCCAGTCATCTATTATCTATTTGTTTTTGATTCGCTGTTTCTCTCACTAGAGAATCAAACAATTCACTTGAAATCAAGAATCTATAATGAAAATCTCCGCAATAAAGCATTTGCTCTAATAGAAAAATGGAGTGTGATAAATGAAAAACAAAACACAATGAAGCTTTTTCCATGTAAGAGAGAAATAGAAAATAAACGAAAGTCTTTTTTCAGCAAAACACATCAGGTTAACAGGTACCGGTACTGTGGTGACAATGTTCAGTTAAAACACAAATTTAAGCTCACTATTTTCAAGAATGTAATAACGACAGGATTTCGTATTATGCTGGAGCATAAATTTTGGGACAATGTGCCCTTGCTCTGGTGGGTTGCCCCACAATCATTTAACACTAGGTGGTTAATAACATCAGTGTGAATATTCAACAGCATCTCATTGGCAGCTGTACAGACCAGCACGTCCACTGGGGGTAATGATCACTGCTGGGACTGCACCCAGCGTCTAATCAACCTTATCATGCCATCCAATTGGTGAGACAGGTCAGGGGTTTCAGTGGCGTTAGTGGTAGTCTCTGGCAAGGGCACGTAGATAACGGGGTGAACAGCTTTCAGGGAAAAGAAATCTGACTTGAAAGGAGCATGGACAAAAAATATTGCATTTATTTGACAGAAAGAAACTTTGGGAAATCCTGAAATCATATTTTAACGCAATCTGCAAAAGAAGAAAGGGAGAAAGTGAGGTTTCTCTCAGTGAGCATTCAGGATATGGAATGTGCAACCTGGAAGTGTGATGGAGGCAACTTACCTTGAAGCATTCAAGAAGACATTGAATGATTATTTGGATAAAAAAATAATTCACAAAAGTACAGGGAAAGGGCAAGAAATTGGCACAAGGTAATGATGCTCATTTAACAAGGCATAATGAGCCAAATGGTCTCTTTCTATGTCGTAACTGTAGTGATTGTGATGAGGACAGCCAGGTGGACCTCATAGAATATACGTTCCCTGATTGGCACTGTTAATCTGGTCCAATCAGGGAACCCTGGCTGACACAAATGAATAGGACTGAAAATGTGTTGCTGGAACAGCGCAGCAGGTCAGGCAGCATCCAGGGAACAGGAGAATCGACATTTCGGGCGTAAGCCCTTCTTCAGGAAGTAGGGCTTATGCCCGAAACGTCGATTCTCCTGTTCCCTGGATGCTGCCTGACCTGCTGCGCTGTTCCAGCAACACATTTTCAGCTCTGATCTCCAGAATCTGCAGACCTCACTTTCCCCACAAATGAATAGGAGTGTCAGAAGGTCTGCTCAGTCTGAGAACTGGCTCTGAGGAGGTCAGACCAGTGTCAAGTACTATGCTTATGTAAATGAAGGGTGATTTGGTAACAGGATACCAGCCTTTGTGGAGTTATTTCAGTGGCGGCAACAATGGGATTAATGATGTAACCATGCAAAAGTGCCCATGAGCTGAAGCCCAACTGAACTTCTAACAGACACTACAATGGGGAGAAGAATCTGCACCAGATTAAATCTGATCTTCTTGGACCTGGGTGGGAGAGTGAAAGCCAGTGCTGGTCTCCTCAAAACCTACAAGTCTTCTCTAAGCGAGAGAGACAGTTTACTTCAGGGGATGAAATTTGCTGCCAAGACCACAGAAATGGCCCTGCATATGTAAAAGGTATAATTGATGTAAGGTCAGGTCCTATGACATACAAGGTTCGGTTAGGAGAGGTGATTGTGAACAAATATGTGGATCACATGAAAGTTGCAAAGTCACAAATAGGGCAGGAACTAGACTACCCGACCCCTCAGAACAGCCAAAAAGGCTTTCTGAACCCATGGGTTCTCCTTCCTCCTTCTAGCACAAAGAAACCTCAGAGTCTGTGATGGACATGGAGGATGTCATAGTCTCAATGCTTTTACTGCTAAAATGCTTCTGGCACAAGAGGCAGACTACTGTCCAGTACATGCCACCCGTATCCGAGGCTGAGTTGAGGAACCGGGCCCAGTGCGAAAATGCCACAGGAGAGGCTACAGGACAAAGAACAAGCCTATGTCCCCAAGCTTAAAGGGTTAGGGATGTAGTGATTTGTAATGAGGTCAACCAGGTGGACCTCATAGAATGAGTTTCCTGGTTGGGGCTGTTAACCTGGTCCAATAGGGAGCTTTGGCTGACAGATATAAACAGGAGTGTCAGAGGTCCTGTTCACTCTGAGAGCTGGCTCTGAGGGAGCCTGATCAGTGTCAAGTAATGCACGTGTAAATAAAGAGTGACTTGGTGACTTGGTGGTGGCATACTGGCCTCTGTGGAGTTTTCAGTAACATTTCTGTGATCAGTGCAAATCATTCTGTTTATTTGCTACACATACAGCGAAAGTGAAAAAGGCATTCTTCCTAATTCAGCCATAGTTGATCTGCATACATTCAAATTTCAAAATCACCAACAAGGAACTGAAGGAACTGAAAATATCTTCAAATTTACCTCAGGAGCCTGCATCGTTGAAAGGCAATTATCCTTTAATCAGCCTTGAGAAATTAAACAATTAATTTTTTTGTCTCACAGGACCAAACTAAGTTGCACATGGTTGCCTTTCAGCTCAATAATGAGGTGGTGACAATATGTGATTGCATTATTCCTGTCCTTGTAACATACTATAGTCTCCAAACAGTAATTCCACAGCCTATCCTATTAGTATATAATCAGTTCATCAGTAATCATGGGATTCCTCAGATATAAACAAGTATATATTCAGTTTGCATAGTCACTTTTGCCTGTAGTAAAGTTGATCAATCTTTAATGAGGCCACTAGGTGGGAGCATCATACAAGATGAAAGTTGAAATTCCATCAAATTATGAAACCTGTTTCCTTATGTTCAAGTCAGAGCAGCCAGCCATTTCACCACAAACTGTTTTTTACCGAAATTTTAGTTTATGATGATTTCTTAACAGGATATAAAACCAGACATTGCTGGAAAAGCCCAGCATATCTGGCAGCATTTATGAAGAGAAAGCTGAATTAATTAGATTAGATTAGATTAGATTAGATTAGATTAGATTAGATTAGATTACTTTACAGTGTGGA
>NC_057723.1:55063703-55095090 GCF_004010195.1 Chiloscyllium plagiosum | reverse complement strand
ACATCTTTGGACTGTGGGAGGAAACCGGAGCACCCGGAGGAAACCCACGCAGACACGGGGAGAATGTGCAAACTCCACACAGTCAGTCGCCTGAGGCGGGAATTGAACCCAGGTCTCTGGCGCTGTGAGGCACTGTGCCACCGTGCCGCCCATAATGTTTCAGGTCCGATGACCCTTTCTCAGAACTGATGGCAGCTAGGAAAATGTCAGTTTATATGTGGAAGGTAGGCTGGGGGGGAGGGAATAAAAAGGAAATGATAGGTGGGGATAGAGCACAAAGAGAGAGAAGAACAGAAGACAAAGGAATGGATAACAATCTGGTTAGGAGAGTGAATGGCTAATGGAGACTGTTAGTGACTAACAATAGGCAATGTGTAATGGCAAACTATGTGATAACAAGGTCTGGTGTGTATGGTAAAGGACTAAGACATGGGGGAGTTCAGGCCCTAAAATTATTGAACTCAGTATTGATCCAGAGGGCTGCAGGGTCCCCAAGTGGAAAATGAGGTGTTGTTCTTCTAGCTTGCGCTAAAGGTGCCTGCCACTTCAACACCGTGGCCAACATCTCTGTCTCAGGCTTGCTGCAGTGCTCCAGTGAAGTTCAGCACAAGCTGGGAGAACAACACCTTATTTTACACTTGCGGGCTCTGCAACCCTTCTGACTCAATATCAAGTCCAATAATTTTAGGGCCTGAACTCTCCCATGCCCTAACCTCCAACCCCACACACCAGGCCCTGTTATCACATAGTCTGCCATTACACGCTACATATTATTAGCCACTAACAGTCTCCATTAACATTCACTCTCCTAGTCAGATCGTTATTGACTCCTTTGTCTGTCTATCTGTTCTTTTCTCTCTTTGGGATCTATCACCACTTATTGTTTATTCCTTACTCCCTCCTCCTACCTTCTGCATATAAATCAATGTTTTCCTAGTTACCATCAGTTCTGAGGAAGAATCACTGGACTTGAAACGTGAACTCTTGATTTCTCTTCACAAATGCTGCCAAACCTGCTGAGCTTTTCCAGCAATTTCTGGTTTTGCTTCTGATTTACAGCATCGACAGTTCTTTTGGTTCATTACAGGATATGTTTTGTAATGACAAGTCAGATAGCACATTAAATATGAATGCTTTAAAACAGAAAAACATGAATATTTCTACTGTGACACTGAAGAAAACTATACAATTGAACTTTACATTTTGGGGTATATAAGATCAGTATGTTTAAAGACTTCATCTTGGGGTATATAAGATCAGTATGTTTAAAGACTTCATCTTTTGGATGATAAGATTGTTATATTTTAAAATGAATGGAAGTTACTGCACAACCTGTGATTGAGTCTCCCTGAAAATAAACTTGCATGATTTGGCATTTTGAGACCAGAGGAAAGTTATTTTATTTAGAGGGAGGTGCAACGTTATTACACATGGAGACAATGATAGCAGTTTCTACAATTAGCATAATTCTCTAAAGGCCCCACAACAGTGTCGTAGATATTTAGTGGTACAGTTCTGCTGTAAGCCATCACAGTAGTTCTAAAATGAAAGGGAATTGGGATCATAGATAACTGATTAACATTATGATTTGTATACAAACACAGTTATCATGGGAAAGAGGTTAGAGGAAACCTCTTTGGAATCCAGTTATACGCTTTCCTGTAAGTGTATGAATCTCACAGAAAAGCAGCAGATTGCACTTTTGCATCATGTGGCCTGTGGCTGACTGAGAGTTAGAGAACAAGAGATGAATTTAGCCAGGTTTGTTCCTTATGTAGAGAAAATACTGAATCGCATGTTCACTAAGTAGAAGATGGGAAGAAGCTTATGATCAGATTGAAGACAGAGTTTGTAAAGAGTTAAAAGACACTGGGAGATTTGCCTAGTTTGGAACAAGAGGACGAAATCTAAAGTGTCACCCTCACAGTGAAACATAGTTCCAAGATTATAAATTACCTGGCTGGGAAATCAAAAAGGAATCAATACATTAGTAGCTGGGAACAACAGTGAAACGTTGCTGTAAAAAAAATGTAATTCCCTGGAGAGTGAAAATAAGCAGGCATTGCTTATTTTTTATGTTCTAAAGTGTAAGTTGCTTCCTTGAGAAAGCAATTAGTCACTAGTTGTTTTAGTCACTTGATAACATAAAAGCTTTAAAATCTGAAATCTTGGCATGTCACTTTTTCAGCTATTATTTGAAAGTTCAAGATTATTTCTAAAAGCTTTGATCGAGATCATGATAGAATTATAATCAAAATGGTTCTAAATTGAATTTGTTTGTTTTGAGAAGGAATTTTGATGGAATTAGACAAGAGCTTTCAGTGGTTGGTAGGAATAATTTGTTTGCAGGCAAAGGGACCCCTGGCAAATCAGAGGCTGTTAAAAGTGAGATAGCTAGAGTTCAAGGTTCTGTGAGGGTGAAAGCCAAAGTTGGCAAAAATAGGGAATCCTGGATGACAAGAGATATTGAGGTTTTTTTCTAGAAAAAAGGAGGCATGGCTGAGGTACAGGCAGCTGGGATCATGGGTATACCTGGAGGTTTGTAGGCAATTCAAGAGTTTTCCGAAGAAGGAAATCAGGAGGCAAAAAGGGGGCATGAGATAGCCTTGGCTGAGGATATTAGGGTGAATCCAAAGAGGTTCTTTAAGTATATTAAAGGAAAAAGAATAATTACAGAGGGAATATGACCCCTCAAGGACCAAAGATGACATGTATGTGTAGAACCGGAGGAGATGGGTGAGGTCCTCAATGAATATTCTTCTCTGTTTTTACCGTGGAGAAAGACATGAAGACTTGGGAACTTGGGGAAGTTAATAGTGATATCTTGGGGACAGTGCATATCACAGTAAAGGGGGTGTTGGACGTATTAGAATGGATGAAGGTAAATAAATTGCCTGATCCTGATCTTAGGGGTAGCATGGTGTCTCAGTGGTTAGCACTGCTGCCTCGCAGCACCAGGGACCTGGGTTCAATTCCAGCCTCGGGGCAACTGTCTGTATGGAGTTTGCCCATTTTCCCCATGTCTGCGTTGGTTTCCTCCAGGAGCTTGGATTGCCTCCCACAATCCAAAGATGTGCGGGTTAGGTAAACTGGGCATGCTAAATCACTCATAGTGTTCATGGATGTGTAGGCTAAGTGCAATAATCAGGGGTAATTATAGGATAATAGGGGAGGGGTATGGACCTGGGCGGGTTATTCTTTGGAGCGTCAGTATGAACTTGTTGGGCCAAAGGGCCTGTTTCCACATTGTAGGGATTCTAAATATATCCAAGAACCCTGCAAAAGGTTAGAGAAGAAATTACAGGTGCTCTGGCTGATATTTTTCATGTTAGCCACAGGTGAGGTACCAGAAGACTGGAGGGTAGCAAATGTTCTGCCCTTATTCAAGAAAGGCTGCAAAGAAAAATCTGGGAACTATAGATTGGTAAGCCTAACATCTGTGTTAGGTAAGTTACTTGATGGGATTCTGAGAGATAGATACACATGCATTTTGAAAGACAGAGTTTGATTAGGAATAGTCAGCATGGCTTTGTGCATGAGAGATCATGCCTCACAAATTAATTAAAGTTCTTTGATGTAGTGACCAGGAAGGTTAACAAGGGCTGAGCGGTAGATATAGTCTATGTGGATTTCAGTAACACCTTTGGTAAGGTTCCACATGGTAGGCTGCTCTGGAAGGTTAGATCGCATAGAATCCAGGGGGAGCGAGAAAATTGGACACACAATTGGCTTGATAGTAGGAAGCAGAGTGTAATAATGTAAGGATGCTTGTTGGACTGGATGCCTGTGACTAGTGGAGTGCCTCAGGGATCAGTGCTGGGCTCTTTACTGTTTGTTATCTATATCAATGTTTAGGATATAGAATGTACAAGGCATGATTAGTAAATTTGCAGATGACACCAAAATAGGTAGTATTGTGGACAGTGAGGAAGATTAGCAAAATTTACAGCAAGACATTGATCAGCTGGGGAAGTGGGCCAAGAAATGGCAAATTAAGTTTAATATAGATAAGTGTGAGGTCTAGCATTTTTGAAAGTCAAATCATGGTAGGAGTTTTGTGATGAATGGTAGTGCCTTAAGGAGTGTAGTGGAACAGAGGGAGTTCAGGTGTATGGTTCTCTGAAAGTGGAATCACCGGTAGACAGGCAGTGAAGAAGGTTTTTGGCAGACTGGCCTTCTTCAGTCAGGGTGTTGAGAATGAAAGTTGAGAAGGTATGTTGCAGTTGTACAGGATGTTGGTGAGGCTGCACTTGGTCATCTTGTTAAAGGAAGGATGTTATTAAACTGGAGAGAGTGCAGAAGAAATTTACCAAGGATGTTGCCAGGACTCAACAGTCTGCATTATAGGGACAGGTTAGACAATCTAGGACTTTTGTTTTAGAGCATAGGAGACTAAGGGGGTTCTTATAGCAGTGTATAAGATCATGAGAGGCATGGATAGGGTGGATGCACTCAGTCTTTTTCCCAGGGTTGGGGAATTGAGGATGAGAGGTAATCAGTATAATGTTAGAGAGGAAAGCATAAAAGGGAACCTGAGGGACAATGTTTTTACACAGAGGGTGCTACGCATATGGAATGAGATGCCAGCAGAATTGGTTGAGTTGGGTACATTAACAACATTTAAAAGGCATCTAGACAAATATGTGGATAGGAAAGGTTTAGAAGAATATGGGCCAAGTGCAGAGAAATGGGGTTAGCATGGATGGACATTTTCGTTGGCATGGATCATTTGGGCCAAAGGGCCTGTCTCCATGTTGTAGGACTCTATGACTCAATGAAGTACAAAGCATTTACTGAATTTCAGCTTTGATTCTTTAACACAACACGTCAGTAAGATGTAGAATACGACAAAACCTGGAAATGTGAAAAGAAAACAGAAAATGCAGCAAACGTTTAGTGAGAGAATAGGTTGTATGTGCACTGGCTATGTGTCATGTGCAATGTGGCTTTCTGGCTTCTGTGCCCTTACATTGCTGATGAGGAGCATCGCTGAACTGCCAATGCTTGACCAGGTACAGCAGTCTTTCATGCATGGCATGGGTGCAAGGGATTTCTGTCCTTTGGAGAATATCTCTGAGTGGTGAGTTCTTCTGGGAATTGCGTGTGGTAAGATAGAGTTAGAATTGGACATAATGGATGACATAGACTGTGATAAGTAGTTTACGTAGCAAATTTAAGAGGATACAGTGAGGTAATTCACCAGGTGTCCCTTCAGTAAAAAACTAAGTGCAACTCGGAATTATCCAAAAAAAGGGAAGATTCAGCCAAATGTTTCAGCTGTTACCTTACAACAATAAATAGGAACAGGGTGAAACAATGTATGGTCTCGTAAAAAAAGACAATGGAAGTCTATAAATGGCCATGACAATCCCAAGGTGCACAATGCAAGTGACCTGACATTATTACAATCCAAGTATTGAATAGAACAATTGGTCCTTCAAAAAAAGTGACAAATGTATATGCCAATGATTTGTTTCACTTTGGATTCATTTGTTTCTTATGATGCTATTCACTACTGACCAGTATCTGTCTTAGTACATAGCCAAACATATTTTAATGACAAGGGAGATAAACAGCAAAATCCACTTTGTGGTCATCAAAGCTTTTTCTAATTTGTAGTGTCAATTAATGGGGATTTTAATAAAATATTCTCTTCAAGTGAAGTATCTAACATAAACATGGGAAATATATGATGTAGGAGCAGAAAAAGGCCATTTGGCCCCATAAGTCTGCTCTGCCTTTCAATAAGATCATGGCTGATTTGATCATTCTCAATTCCACTTTACTGCTTTATTTTCATATGCCTTGTTTCCCTTACTGATTGAAATTCAGTTTATTTCAGACATGAGCAATCTTAATGACCAAACTCTGACAGCTCTCTGTGATAAAGAATTCCAGAGATTTACTAGCATCTAAATAAAGAAATTCCTCCTCACCTCTGACTTAAACAGGTGACCCCTTACTCTCACATTATGCCATCTGGTCCTAGACTCCCCCATAAGAGAAAACAATTTTTCCTCACCTACACCGTCAAACCCTATAATAATCTTAAACATTTCAAAATGATCACTTTCTTCAGTACTTCAATGAGTACAGACTTAACCTACTCGATGTATCCTCATTCAAAGATCTCTCTATGGCCACCTTCTTTGGATTGTCTTCAATGCCATAACATCTTTTCTTAGACAAGGGGACCACAATTGTTCACAGTATTCTAGATATGGTCCAATTAGTACCTTGTATAGTTTTATCAAGTCTTTCTTATTTTACTACTCAATTCCCTTTGAAATAAAGGCCAACATTCCATTTTCCTTCCCTATATCTTGTTGGACCTGTTTGCTAGCTTTTTGTGATTCTTTGAAGTGTACCCCAAATCCTTCATTTAAGTAAGACTTTAATAAAATTGCTAGGCATGATTGCCTCTTTATAAAGCCATGCAGGGACTGCTTGATTATATTGTATATTTCTAAATGCTCTGCTGTCACGTTCTTTATAATAGACTAACACTTCCAAAATAACACATGGTGAGCTCGTTGGCTTATAGTTAACAGTTTTTGTCTCCCTCGTTTTTGAATAATGCTGTTACATTGGCAGTTTTCCAATTCTTGGAAGATAGACAATAGACAATAGACAATAGGTGCAGGAGTGGGCCATTCTGCCCTTCGAGCCTGCACCACCATTCATTATGACTAACATTGCATCTACTATCTCTTTAGTTACTTCTTTTATTATCCTATGATGCAACCTATCAGGTCCAGGGGGCTTATCAGCCTCGAGTCCCATTAGTTTTCTTACTATATTTTCTCTAGCGATAGTTATCATATTTATTTCCTGTTCAACATTTCCTCATTGATCTAGTATTTTGCTAATATTATTAATAGCCTATATTGTGAAGATGGATGCATAACATTTATTCAATTAATCTACAATATTTTGGCTTCCTGTGTTCTTTTCCCCGCCTCTTCTCTGAAAGGCCTATGTTCACTTTTGTTTCTTTCTTTTAATGTATTTAAAGAAGGTCTTGCTGTTCATTTGGATATTACTTGCTCGTTTACCTTCATTGATTGTTCTCTCCCTCTTTATTTTATTGTTTTGGCCATGTTTTGTTAGCTTTAAAATATTCCCAATCACTGGTCTTATTTTAATCTTTGCCACATTGCATGCTTTTGTCTTTCATTTTCATACTATCCTTAACCTCCTTGTTTAGCTGTTGCCAGTTTATCCCCTTTATAGAATCCTTCTTTTTCACTGGATGGTATAGTTGTTGTCAGTCACCTATTCTTATACATCTGCCTTTTTATTTTATCAACTATCCTTTCTGCTAAACCCCTTTCCTAGTCAACTCCAGTCAACTCTGTCCTCATTCCTTACTAATTATATTGATTTATGTTTAGCACTATTGTTTCTGAGCCAAATTTCAAACTCATGAATGCTAAATTTTACTATGTAGTGGTCTCCATTTACTTGAGATATATTTTACATTGAGGTCATTCATTAAACCTGACTCATTGCACAGTACCAGATCCAAAACAGTCTATGTCCTTGTTGAATTTACTGTTCTAGGAAACTGTCCCAAATAGACTCTATAAATTCTCCCAATTTGTTTTTCCCAATCAACATGAAGATTAAAATTACCATGATGAATGAACTGCCTTCTCACATTCCTCATTATCACTTGATTTGTTCTATGTCCTATGGTACAGCTACTGGAGGAGGGCCTAGAGAAGTGTCATCATCCCTTTGTTATTTCCACTCTATATTTTCTGATCCAAGATAATTTTTTGCTAATGTACTTATTCCAATCTGTACTAACAAAGCTACCCAACCATCCTCTCCTTCCTAACATTTTGAAAAACCACATATTGCTGAGTATACAGTTCCCAACTTTAATCTCCTTATAAGCATGACTCCAAAATGGCTAATAGGACCACAACAATTCTTGCAAGACAATCAAGTTGATAGAGTACAGAGTAGCATTGGATATAAATGCATTTTGGAATATCTACACAGTGAATTACTCTGAATAAAGTAAGTTGGGCATTTTAAATTTATTGATTATTTTATGGTCTACATTAGATTCTTACTTTGACCTGCAAAACTCCAGGAAGTTTCCTTTTTTCTGAAAAACATGTTTATATTTTGTAAGCCGCTGCAAATCAAAAAGTGCTTTATGCAAAAGTTTAAAAGTAAATGATTACGAATAGACTTATTTTCATGCATCACCTAATATGATGAATAAAAATGCTGATACACTATTATATAATTCTGGATTAAACAAGCTCTTCAATGAAATGATGTTTACACACTCAACTGGGCTTTAATTATTCGGAGGAGTTTAATCCAATCCATGAGTATATTTTTCACTGGGTGTTACTTTGTTGAGAGTTAGAATGTGTAAAACGATCTTTCTTATAAACTACTGGTTTTAAAAGGTAGTGATGGTTGTAGAAAACATCATTAAAGGACAAAAAAATTCTGAGTTTTACATATTGAGATCAAGATTCATTCCTGATGGAGGGCTTATGCTCAAAATGTCAATTCTCCTCCTCGGATGCTGCCTGACTGGCTGTGCTTTTCCAGCACCACACTCTTTGATATTGAGGTCAAGAGCAAGGGCGTGATATTGAATTTATTCATGACATTGGCTAAAACACCGTGATATGGAGGTACTGAAAGGACACAGCAAGCATTAATTAGAATTTAGTGAATAAAGAGTTACGATTATCATTGGGTGATCCCAGGAGGAGTAAGGCTGTCAGTGATCTCATAGAGGTTTCAGAGTCATAGAGGTTGGCGGCATCAAAAAAGATCATTTGGCCCATTGAGTCTTTGCCAGTCAAATACAAGCACTTAACTGTTCTAATCATATTTTCCAGCATCTTGGCCCATAGCCTGATATGTCTCTGCATCAAAGTGCACATCTAAATGTTATTTTAAACTTTACAAGGGTTTCTGCCTCTACCACCTGAACATAGAAGCATAGAATCACCATAAAGCAGAAGAGGGCCATTCGGCCCATCAAGTCAACACCGACCCTCTGAAGAGCATCCTTCCCATACTCAGCTCCCCATCCTATTCCCATAACCTTGAATTTGCACAGTGAATTTACCTAACCTGTACACCCCTAGACACTACAGGGCAATTTAGCATGGCCGATTCATCTAACATGCACATCTTTGGACTGTGGGAAGAAACCAGACCACCAACTGGAAACCCACGCAGATATGGGGAGAGCATGTAAATTCAAGTGGTGGGTTACACACAGTAAGTTTATGATTCCCACCACCACCTGCAAAAAATAATTCTTGCATATCCCTCTAGACATTCTGCTCCTGATCAAGAGGAACAGTTTCTTCCTGTCTACCCTACTTATGCCCCTCATTGTTTTAAATATCTCAAACATTGCTCTGCCCCTCCCTCCACTCAGCCACATGAATCGGTCTCCTCTTCTCCAAGATAAACAACCTTAGCCTATCCAATCTCTGTTCTTAACAAAAACTGTCCAACTGAGGCATATCTCCTCTGCACCCTCCACTGTACTATAACATCCCTTTTGTAATGTGGATTCCAGAAATGCGCATCGTACTCTTGTTGTGACCTAACCAATTTTTTTACATAGTTACAGCATAATCTTCCGGCTTTTCAATTTTGTGCTTTGGTTAATAAAGTGAACGCGAGATAGAGGTACAAATATGTAAAAAGATCATGGAAAGATGTAGGAGCAACAGCGTGGTGGTGATAGGAGATTTTAATTTTCCCAAAATTGACTGGGATTCACTTAGTGTTAGAGGTCAGAATGGAGCAGAACTTGTAAGGAGCATCCAGGAGGGCTTTTTAGGGCAGTATGTAAGTAGTCCAATTCAGGAGGGTGTCATACTGGACCTGGTGTTGGGAAATGAGCCCTGCCAGGTGGTTGAAGTTTCAGTCGGGGATTACTTTGGAAATAATGATCACAATTCCATAAGTTTTAGAATACTCATGGACAAAGACAAGAGTGGTCCTAAAGGGGAAGGCCAAAAATTGGTGAAGGCCAACTACAGCAAAATTTGGCAGGAGCTGGAGAATGTTGATTGGGAGCAGCTATTTGAAGGTAAATCCACATTCGATAGGTAGGAGGCTTTTAAGAAGAGGTTGATTAGAGTTCAGGAGATATACGTTCCTGTGAAAATGAGGGATATAAATGGTAAGATTAGTGAACCATGGATGACAGGTAAAGTTGTGGGACTAGCTAAGAGGAAAAAGGATGTTTACATTAGGTCAAGGCAACTGAAGACAGACCAAGCTTTGGAAGAACATCGGGAATGTAGGACCAATCTGAGACAAAGAATTAAGAGGGCTAAAAGGGATCATGAGATATCCTGAGCAAACAGGGTTAAGGAAAATCCCAAAGCCTTTTATTCATATATAAGAAACAAGATGGTAACTAGAGAAAAGATTGGCCCACTCAAGGACAATGGAGGAATGTTATGTGTGGAGTCAGAGAAAAAGTGTGTGATTCTTAATGAGTACTTTGCATCGGTATTCAACGAGGAGAGGGACATGATGGATTTTGAGGTTAGGGATAGATCTTTGATTACTCTAGGTCATATTAGCATAAGAAGGGAGGAAGTATTGGGTATTCTAAAAGGCATTAAGGTGGACAAGTCTCCAGGTTCAGATGGCATCTATCCCAGGCGACTGAGGGAAGTGAGAGAGGAAATACCTGGGGCCTTAACAGATAACTTTGCAGCATCCTTGAACACAGGTGAGGTCTCAGAGGACTGGAGAATTGTTAATGTTGTCCCCTTGTTATAGAAGGGTAGCAGGTAATTACAGCCCTGTGAGCCTGATGTCAGTAGTAATGTCAGTAGTAGGGAAGCTGCTGGAGAAGATACTGAGGGATAGGATATATTCACATTTGGAAGAAAATGGGCTTATCAGTGATAGGCAACATGGTTTTATGCAGGGAAGGTCATGTCTTACAAATCTAATTGAATTCTTTAAGGAGGTGACAAAGTTGATTGATGAGGGAAGGGATATAGATGTCATATACATGGACTTTAGTAAAGCATTTGATAAGGTTCCTCATGGTAGGCTGATGGAGAAGGTGAAGTTGCATGGAGTCCAATGTGTACTAGCTAGATGAATAGAGAACTGGTTGGGCAACAGGAGACAGAGAGTAGTCGTAGAAGGGTGCTTCTCAAAATGGAGATCTGTGATCAGTGGCATTCCATAGGGATTCATGCATGGACCATTGTTGTTTGTGATATACATAAATAATTTGAAGGATGGTGTAGATTGCCTGATCAGCAAGTTTGCAGATGACATTAAGATTGGCAGAGGAGCAAATAGTGAAGGGGACTGTCAGAGAATACAGCAGAATATAGATAGATTGGAGAGTTGGGCAGAGAAATGGCAGATGGTATTCAATCTGAGCAAATGCAAGGTGATGCATTTTGTAAGTTTCAATTCAAGAACAAACTTTAAAGTAAATGGAAAAGTCCTGGGGAAAATTAATATACAGAGAGCTCTGGGTGTTCAGGTCCATTGTTCTCTGAAGGTCGCAATGCAAGTCAGTAGAGTGGTCAAGAAGGCACACGGCATGCTTTCCTTCATTGGACGGGGTACTGAGTATAAGAGTTGGCAGGTCATGTTACAGTTGTATAAGACTTTGGTATGGCCATATTTGGAATACTGTGTATATTACCAAAAGAATATGGATGCTTTGGAGAGGGTGCAGAAGAGATTCATGAGGATGTTGCCTGGTATGGAGGATGCTAGCCATGAAGAGAGATTGAGTAGATTAGTATAATTTTCATTAGAAAGATGGAGGTTGAGGGGGGACCTGATTGAGGTCTGCAATACCATGAGAGGTATAGACAGGATGAATGGCACGAAATGGGGAACTCAATTACTTGGGGTCATGAGTTCAAAGTGAAAGGGGAAAAGTGCAGAGAAAATATGCGTGGAAAGTTCTTCATGCAGAGGGTGTTGGATACCTGGAACGTGTTGCCAGCGGAGGTGGTAGGGGCGGGAACATCATTCAAGATGTATTTAGACAGATACGTGAATAAGCAGGGAGCAAAGGGATACAGACCCTAAGAAAATAGGTGGCAGGTTTAGGTGGAGGATCAGGATCGGGTGCAGGCTGGGAGGACTGAAGGGCCTGCGCCTGTGTTGTAATATGCTTTCTTAACTACTTCATCTACATGCCCTGATCTGTTGAGTGACTGTTGTACATGCACACCGAAGTTCCTGTAATCATCAGGCTTCTCAGGTTTTACTGTACATTATGTATTCTCTTGACTTGTTCCTCTCCACACTTCACTGAATTTACTTTTGTGGAGAATATGTTTGTGAAAAATGGAAGTATTCCTTCTGCAAGAGGCTTGTAAAAAAAAAATTGTGTAAAATATAAGGCTCAGTGCTGCAGAAACCACAATCAGAGGTCATAAGGCTCAGTGTGGACTATAGGGGACGAAATGTTGCCTTAGCAAACACGTACACAACCACAAACAGATCATAAGGCTCAGTGTGGGGAAGAGGCGTTGGCCTAGCAAGCATGTACACAGTTTGCAGTAAAGGGAAATGCACACTAACAAAAGACCACAGATGGATGTGGTGAAGTGGTCAAGCTATGTGGTAAAATAGCCAAGCTAACACCTGCACTTTGCCATGTGTAAGGCCAAATAAGGCAAGAAACAAACAAGAGTAAGGGGTGACAGGCTTATAGTAGTGGGCAAAGTAAACAGAGGAGGAGTGAAGTGAGTAGCTTATGACAGTTTTGACGCTTTGCATGCTAAGCCAATAAGCTAAAAGAGGAGTACCGAGAGACTCAGCTGAACTGTATAGCTTGCGATGTAATCTGTTGTTCGGGTTGCCTACTTGTCACCCATTCTTATAAGAGTGTTTTAATAAATACCTGCTTCGGAATTTGACTCAGTCTGAAATTATTGAAGAGTGAGAGCCATTTCTCACACTTTCATTTGTCACTGATCAGCCCATCTGACCAGCCCACCTTTGTCATTTTGTTATTAGACTCCTTACTACTTACCATTCCATCAATTTTCATATCACCCACGAATTACTGATCAACCTTCCTCCAATAAAGTCTAAATTGATTAAACAAACCACAAGCAGCAAGGCCTCCAATTCTGACTGCTGCAGAACCCCACTAGTCACAGAAAAACCTCTCGACCATTGCCATCTGCAATGAAGGAGAAAAACAACAAGAATGCACTTGTTTAAGCTTGTCATTGACTGTTTAACTTTGGTAAAGATAAGTGAAATAAAACAGGATAAAAATTGGTGATACAGCATATTTAAAAGAAATGGTGTCCCGATTTCCTGATTAACTCAACTGCAGTCTGCACTACTACTCAACTCTTGCTGTCAGCTCTGACCTTACTCTCTCTGGAGTTTCCAACCTGCTCTATTTTAACTCTCAATGAATCTAAAGTGCTTCATTACATGATGGTTTGTATACTGTAGTACTTATGCTGTATTGCTTCTGTGGTTAAAATAAGGATAATAACTCAATCATCAATTTGAACACATCCATTTGACTCTAGCCCCAAGAGCCTCTAAAAATATTTTAATATGTTTTTCTTAAAAACTGATACTTTTTGTATAAACAACAAACCTCAACCATAACTATGGCAACATTCACTGCCTTCTGGCTATCATTTCAGTATGCACACAGATTGTGAAAAATACAAATAATTTTGCTTACATAGATAAACAAAGAGAAAATGGTACCCAAATATATCTAGGTTTGGAATTTTCCCTTGACTTATATGTTCTAGTCATAACATGCTATATAACTAAGCTTACTCTTCGTAACTACTGCATGATTCAAGATATTCATATCTCACACAAATTAGTTCATCTAATAAATCCGGGATTAAATAGACTAAAGTAACAATAGATTGAATCTAGTCTAGATCTGATACAATTTAAATTATCCATTGCATAGATTAATCACACAAAGCAAATGTTCCACATACCCTGGAGAATAATTCTTTTCAGTAAAATATTTAGTCGTGTCCCTGGTGTGCATTTTCACATGCATCCTTCATCTTCATATGGCAGCAAGTGAGAATTAATTTTCCATTCATGGAAATATAGTTATTTCTTCATACGATTATATTTGGAAAATCTCTCATTCAGCAAACAGCTGCATCTGTATTGTCCTTCATCGTCAAGTAAAGACAAGGGATAAATTGTCATTCATGGATATTCATTTGTTTCTTTCACAACGTGAGAACACTCTCTCTGATACTATCTAATTGATCTTTATGACCTGGGAAATATTTCCAAGGATTTCATTTTGACATATATAAACACTTTAGTTTTTTTTTCACATTCCGCAACAGGAATAGTTACATTTTCTTTCTTTACATGAAGTAAATGAATTGAAGGCAGCATTTTAGCTGGATTCTATAATTAGCTTCATTGTTCGTCTGGGCAACATTCAAAACCATAAAGTCACTTGCAGGAAAAAAGAGTTCCGTTTTCATTTTGAACTATATTTACAAAAATAAAGCACTTGAAGTCAAAACATTTCCTAGCGAATGTAGAAGCAATCACTATATCTGCAAGGGTATCTGTCTCTTAAACAATTTGAATTATTATATAAGGGGTCTAGCTACATCACAGAATCACAGATGTGTTACAGTTCAGAAGGTCAGTCAGCCCATTATGTCTTATTGGCTCTTAAAACGAGTATCATTACCTAATGCTAATTTGCTGTTTTTCCCCATATCTTTGCACATTATTTCTATTTAATGATCGTTCAATACCATTTTGAATGCCTCATTTGAACTTGCCTTCACCACACTTCCAGGCAGTGCATTCCATACCTTAACTACTTGCTGTTGAAAAATTATTCTTCTTGCATCACATATTTTCCTTTTGAAAATATGGGGGCTGCTTGCAGAAATATTTGTATCATCTATAACAATAGGTGGGGTGCCAGATTACTGGAGCGTAGCTAACGTTGTACCTTTGTTTAAGAAGAGATGTAAGGAGAAACCTGGGAAATAAAGACCAGTGAGCCTGACTTCAGGGGTGGCTCAATTATTGGAAGTGATTTTAAAAGATAGGCTTTATATGCATTTGGAGAGACAACATAGTCAGCATGGTTATGTGTGAGGGAAATTGTGTCTCACATACTTGACTGAGTTTTTGAGGAAGTAGACAAGAAGATTGATAAGGACAGAGCAGTAGACATTGCTTACTTGAACTTTAATAAAACCTTTGACAATGTTCCACAGGTAGACTGATGAGTAAAGTTAGATTTCATGGGATTCTGGGTGAGCCTGTCAATTGGATACAAAATTGGCTTAATGACAGGAGACAGAGTGTATAATAGAACGTAGAACATAGAATTGTATAGCACAGGAACAGGCCCTTCGGCCTGTAATGTTGCATCAAACATGATGCCAAATTAAACTAATCCCTTCCATATTCCTCCATTCCTTGCTTAATCATGTGCTTATCTAAAAGTGCATTATTGTATCCGCCTCAACCACCACCATCCTTGGCAGAGCATTCCAGGATCATACCATCCTCTGTGTCAAAAACGTGGCTCTTACATCTCCTTTGAACTTTCCCCTCTCACCTTAAATGCATGCCTCCTAGTTTTAGACTTTTTAACTCTGGGTAAAAGATTCTGACCATCAATCCTATCCATGTATCATATAAGTTTATAGACTTCTATCAAGTCTTCCCTCAGCCTCTGCCACTCCAGAGGAAACAACCTGAGTTTATCGAGCCTCTCTTATAGCTCATACCCTCGAATCCAGGCAGCAGCCCGGTAAATCTCGTCTACACCCTCCCCAAAGCCTCCACATACTTCCTATAATGTGGTGACCAGAATTGAATGCAATACGCTGAGTGTGGCCTAACCAGATTCTTATAAAGCTGCAACATGATATCCTGACTATTGTACTCAATTCCCTGATCAATAAAGCATGCCTTACATCTTCTTTACCACCCAATCTACTTGTGTAGCCACTTTCACTATGGACTTTAACTCCAAGATCCCTTTGTATATCAATGGTTTTCAGGGTCTTGCCATTTACTGCATAATTTTTCTTAACGTTTGATCTCCCAAAGTGCAGCATCTCACACTTACCCTGATTAAACTCCATCTGCTGTTTTTACACCCATGTCTGCAATTGATCTATATCCAGCTGTATCCTTTGACAACCTTCTCCACTATCCATAACTCCACTGATCTTTGTATTGTCTGCAAACTTACTAACCCACCCATCTACATTTTTGTCTAAGTCATTTATGTATATCACAAACAGCAGAGGTCCCAGTATGGATCCCTGAAGAACACCACAAGTCATGGACTTCCAGCATGAAAAATACTTTCACCACTATCCTCCACTTTCTATGGGCAAGCCAGTTCTGAATCCATATAACCAAGTCACCGTGAATCCCATGTATCGATGATCATGGAATGATGGTGGAGGTTGTTTTTTAGACTGGAGGACAGTCATTAGTGGTATTCCACTTTTGTTTGTCATTTATATAAATGTTTTAGATGAGAATACAGAAGGCATGGTTAGTAAGTTTGCAGATGACTCCAAAATTGTTGGTATGATTACAAAGAAATCTAGATCAGTTGGAGCAATGGGCTGAAGAGTGGCAGATGTTTTTTTTAATTTGGATAAATGTGGGATATTGTATTTTCATAAAACATACAAAGGCAGGACTTATACAATTAAAAGTGGGGCCTTGGGTAGTATTGTAGAACAGAGAGACCTAAGGGTTCAGGTTCATAATTCTATGAAGTTTGAGTCACATGTAGAAAGATTGTTTAAGAAGGCGTTTAGCATGCTTGCCTCATTGATCAGTCATTTAAGAATAGGAGTTGGTATCTTATTTGAAGTTGTACAAGATGCTGGTGAGGTCACTTTTGGAGTATTGTGCCCAATTCTGGTTGTTCTGTTTTAGAAAGGATATTATTAAGGTGGAGAGGGCTCAGAAAAGATTTACCATGATGCTGCTGGGAATGGAGGATTTGAATTATAAAGAGAGGGTGGATAGACTAGGACTTTTTTCATTGGAGCGTAAGAGTTTGAGGGGTGACCTTATAGAGGATTATACAATCATGAGGGGTATATATAAGGGAAATAACATGTATCTTTTCCCTAGGTGGTGGATTTCAAGACCAGGGGGCATATTTTCAAGGTGAGACCCTGAAGATTTAAAAAAGACATGAGCGGCAATTTTTTCACATAGCAGGTGGTTTGTGTGTGGAATCTGGGTACAGTTAAAAAGTTTAAGTAACATTTAGATCAGAACATGAATAAGAAATATTTGGAGGGCTATTGGTCAAGCATAGGCAGGTAGGACTATTTAGTTTGGGATTGTGGTCAGCATTGTCTCATTGAACGGAAGGGTCTGTTTCTGTGTTGTATGACTCTAAATCACTTTAAATCTGTGCCCTCTGGATTTTGATCCTTTTACCAGCGCAACATGTTTCTCTCTATGTATCCAACCTGTCCATGAGTTTGAAAGCCTTAATCAAAACTCCTTCTTCCCTCCAATGTGACCAGTCCAAGTTCATAGAGTCATAGAGGTGTACAGCACAGAAGCAGACCATTCGGCCCAACTTGTACATGCTGACCAGATATCCCAACCCCATCTAGCTCCACCTGCCAGCACTTGGCCCATATCCCTCCAAAGCCTTCCTATTCATATACCCATCCAGATGCCTTTTAAATGTTGCAGTTGTACTAGCCTCTACCACTTCCTCTGGCAGCTCATTCCATACACGTACCATCCTCTGTGTGAAAAAGTTGCCCCTGAGGTCTCTTTTATGTCTTTCCCCTCTCACCCGAGATCTATACCCTCTTGTTCTGGACTCCCCAACCCCAGGGAAAAGACCTTTTCTAGTTATCCTATCCATGTCCCCCCCATGATTTTATAAACCTCAAAAAGGTCACCCCTCAGCCTCCGAAACTCCAGGGAAAACAGCCCCAGCCTAGTCAAGCTCTCCCTATAGCTCAAATCCTCCAACCCTGGCAACATCCTTGTAAATCTTTTTTGAACCCTTTCAAGTTTCACAACATCTTTCTGATCTATCCTTATAACTGAAATTTCTAATCCGTGGAGTCATTTTTGTCAACTGCATCTGCACTCTCTTAAATGCAATATTCCAGCTACAACCAGACAAGTATCTTAGGCAACTTCACTATCACCTCCTTCCTCTTATACTCTGTCCCTAAAATTAAAGCTAAGGATATTGTATGCATTCTAATTGTTCTCTCATTCTGTTCTGCCCCATTCAATAAATGTGCACGTATACACTCGGGTCCCTCTGCTCCTGCAATCCCTTTAGAATTGTACTCCCTATTTTATGTGATCTGTCAATGTTCTTCCTGAGATGCTATTTGTCTTTATAGTCACATCTATAAGAATAGCACAGGTCAGACGTAAATGAAACTAAAAATGGATGCTTATAAATATCCCAAAGGTCACTAAGCTGATTAATTTTAATGATTAAAAAGCAAATGTTTGTGAACAAAATGTCACTCAGGAAGCTTCAGCAAAGTAACAAAAAAACAACATGCCTGTAACTCAGATTAGGGTAAAGCACAGATTATTGATTTATCACTGTAAGCTTATTATGGCAAAAAATAACTAGTGGCTAATGTGCCTTGTCAAATGTTCCACATGCCTACCAACTATAAATTGTTTATCTTGAATAATTTCTCACTCAAACTGATAAATGAAGTTTCTTTGGAAGCTAATATGGATAAATTATGAAAACGTTAGCAGTTTCAACCTAGACAAACCATCTAAAATGACTTGATATTTGACTACTATTACTTAAGTGGAATGATTATGAATCATACATCTCACACTGTGTACGATTTCTGTCTTTTGTCAGTAGCTGGTGTTTAGTAGGCTTGTGGGTCTGCTGTTTATTTTACTGATTGTTGAGTGGATCCAGCTGCTGGAACTAGTCTGATTCTTCCTTGCTGACTTTGTTTTTCACTTTACAATCTCCAAGTCCCAATGCCATCATAGCAACATTACATACTCGATGTTGATGGCTTTCAGTGACATTAAGTAAATCCTTTGTTAATCCACACTTGATAATTATCCATCAGTCATGCATTTAAATCAAAAGTTTAGGTATAAATCAACTAATTTTCTGAGATGAAGGAAGGGTTAAAAATCACTAAACACCAGGTTATAGTCCTCTGATGAAGGAGCAGTGCTCCGAAAGCTAGTGCTTTCAAATAAACCTGTTGGACTATAACCTGATGTTGTGTGATTTTTAATTTTGTTCACCCCAGTCCAGCACGGACGCCTCCATTCCACAAGAGGATGGAAAACAGAGGTATTCTTTCTCTACTCTAATTTATTGATTTGATGATTTGAATGGGTGCAAAAGAAGTCCACAGTTTTCCTTCTGAAGTGTAGGGTTCTGGTTTTCACTCAGTAATTTGCTGATTTTAGGTAGCTTTGGATCACTCCCAGAACCATGGTTCTGGACTCTGGACTCAGTTAGGAAATGTGAAATACAGAAGGCAGTAGATAGATGGTTCAGGGAAAAGGAATCTTGTGTTTAATTAAACACAAAATGTTAAGTAAAATACAAAAAAATACAGATAATAACACTAAACAGTGAAATCAATGCTATCAACTTTACAGAGGACCATAATTAAATAGACTATTAGATTTAACACAGGCTAAACACTATTAGACCCTAAATAGTGGTTTTAAGCATGAAAATTTTAATCAGGCTTCCTACCCTTGGGTTTCCCTGCACTGTCACCACCCGCCTTCCCCTCCCTGCTAGTTAGGTCGGAAAATTTGGGGTCTCGGGAACTTGAGTTCACCACAAGGGAAAGCTTGATTTTGAAGTACAGCTGTCTATTTCTACTTGCCATACCCAGTGCTTGACTGAAGACATTTGACTGCGCCAGCCTACAGTCTGGGTTGAGACCACTGATGCAGTAGGATGTGTCATGGATCTATTAAGTAAGCACTTGGTTTTCCTTACCTTCTGGTGGTTTTGTGGGCCCAGTTTTCACCTCAAGACATGTCTGAAGTCTTGTAGTGTCAGATGGATTGGTGACTTTCAGAACCAGCTTTTGTTGGTTCTTAGGTTTGCTGGTCGTGACTAATGACTGTTGGTTGCACTGGCTTTGAACAGGCCTGTGACGGTAGTTTTCGGAATTGCTGTCAGGATGCCCTTTCTGGAGGTAGGAAATAGCTGCTGGAATTAACTATTGGAATTCTTCTTCTGGGGATTGTTGTTTGGAAGGCCTCCTGGGGATAGATGTCTTTGGAATGCTATTTGGATCATCTGCTTGGGATCCCTCTTCTAGAGATCATTGAGGTGATGGCTGCCTCAGGTGAGGTCAGGGCCAACAATTATACTGGCTTTGGGCTCTTTATCTTTGTGTCAAATTTGTACTTGCCACTGTATTCCTTTTTGAAGTCAATTGGCTTCCCAGTAGTTAAGAGCATGTGTTATCAAGGTATAGGTGTGTACTGTACCTTTAAGAAAAAGTGAAAACCAGCAAGGACTGACTGAAAGCACAGAGTGTGCTGAACAATTTAAAAATATAGCATTTGATGGTTAAACGAATAGCTGGAGCTGCATTGCCATGGTACACAACAAATTCAAATTTGGCCAATCAGTTTAAATTATGCTAGGAGAAAGTGAAGACTACAGAGACTAGAGATCAAAGTTGAGAGTGTGGTGCTGGGAAAGCACAACATGCCAGGCAGCATCCGAGAAGCAGGGCAATCGATGTTTCAGGCATAAGTCCTGATAGAGGCCTTATGCCCGAGACGTTGATTTTCCTGCAAATTGGATGCTACCTGATCTGCTGTGCTTTTCCAGCACCACACTCTCGAGTTTAAATTATGCTCCAAGATACCAAAATACAATCGAACTTGAATTTTAATGCTTTGATGACATCAAACCAATGGAACTGTCTGCTGTTTTGGGGTATATAAAATTGGGTATTTTGAATAGTTGGGGAGAAGAGGAGAGAACAGCAAAGTACAGCCAAGCACCAACCGACTGCTAGCAGAATAGCTCTCTGAAATTTGTTCAACAGAAGACTGAAGAAAAGACAACCAAGGAAAATCTACTGAGAAAAATCTGCAGAGGAGAATTGACACACTAGGCTGGTCTTGAAACATGATTTTTTTGTGTGTAAATCATAATTGGGGATTTTATTAGACCAGTGTTGTAGAGTGGGAGATAAAGGATAGGTTTAAGAGAAAGGAATTATAAACAGTTGTTGTTTATAGTTCTCTTTTGGTCTTAAAGAATACAATTGTTAATTCTTTCTTCAAATCATGATATTTGAGATAGTTCTTGCCACTCGAAATTTAACAGCTTAAAGTGCAAGGTGAGCCTTTCTGTGAGTCTGGTTTAAATTAGCAGAGGGATTTACCCCATGTCATAACAGTTTGGGGGCTCGTCGCTCAGATTTGAACAGTTTGGATCTCAGATTCATGACTTGGATAGGTTTAGGCAGATCCAGTCTGAGATTTGGAAAGATTTGAATACGACAAAAGCCTAGTAAATTTAAACAATTGTTGGTTAGTGTCCGAGATAAAATGTAGGAGAATTTTTTAAAATTTTGGTTACTTGTGTTTGGTTAAATTAAAAGGGAGAGAAATGGCTCTTAAAATAGCTAAAGAGGTTCTGGGGCTTGAAGGTGATTGCCAATTTTGCCAAGAAAGTTTAGAAAGAAAAGTTCATACTCTTAGAATTAGCAAAGAGGTTAGAATTGGGTTTAACCAAGCACAAAAGTAGTGCTGAAATTTTAAGGGAATAACTAAAACATTTAGCTATGTCAGAGAAGCAGACAAATGCAGTAGAGTTAGAAAAAAAATTATATCATAATTGAAGAAAATGGAGTTGGAAGAAAAACAAAGGGAGAGAAAAAGAGAAAGAGAGAAGAGAGAGAGGAAACAGAAAGAGAAAGAAGGTTCTTAGCTAAGCAAAAAGAGAGAAAATTTGAACTTAAAAAGTTGCGACTTAGTCAGCAAAGTCAAGTTAACAGGATGGAAATTAGAAGAGAAGGTAGTGATATATATAAAATGTCAAAACTCTGCAAAATTTTGATGAGAAAGATGTTGAAGTCTTCTTTATTTCATTTGAACATTTTAAAGACAAGGATATGAGACTATTTCATTGGAGTCTTATGTTGCAGACTTTAAATTTACAAATCGTACGTGTGGGTTGTAAGAATGTAATCACAGATGCATTGTTGCAGATTTGACTCATAAAGTACAGATGAGATTGATATCTATTCAATGTTGTATATATATGTGGGAAGAAGTTAATATGAATTTAGATTAAAGTCATATGTATGTCATGATAATGTGGTTAAGGAATAGAGAGAAAAGAGGAAGCTATCTTTTCATTATGAGGGCAGGGGTGTTATGAAAGTGCAAGTGTGTATTATACATTTAAGAGAGAGTGAAAGCTGGAATAGATTGATTGAAAGCACAGAGTGTGCTGAACAATTTAAAAATGGTGTGAAACAAATAGCTGGAGTTGTGTTGTTATGGTAGACAATAAATTTGAATTATGCCCCAAGATACCAAAATCCAATCAAATTTGAATTTTAATGTTTTGATGACATCAAACCAATGAAACTGTCCGATGTTTTGTGGTATATAAAATTGTGTATTTTGAGCAGTTGGAGAGAACAGGGGAGAACAGCAAAGAGCAGCCAAGCCCCAACCAACTCCTAGCAGAATAGCTCTATGATAGGTATCTATTCATAAGACATTTGTGCAGCAGAAGACTGAAGAAAAGACAACCCAGGAAAATCTATAGAAGAACATTTACAAAGGAGAAATCGACACAGCTGGCTGGTTTTGAAATGTAATTTATTTTTGTAACTCTTAACTGGGGCTTTTATCAGACCAGTATTGTAGAGTGGGAGATAAAAGATAGGTTTAAGAGAAAGGAGTTGTAAATAGTTGTTGTCTAATGTTCTCTTTTGGTCTTAAAGAATAAAATTGTTGAATTTTTCTTCAAATAGTGATATTTGGGATAGTTCTTTGCCACTCAAAATTTAATAAATTACAGCAAAAGGTGAGCTTTTCTGTGTGTCTAGTTTAAATTAGCAGAGGGGTTTACCCCATGTCATAACACATGCGTGAATACATTTTAATTGAAGCTAAATGTCCAGTATCTTTGTGAATGGATTTTGATTGAAGTTGAATGTGTAGGCTCCATACTGCCTGTCCTCAGTAATTCGAGGTGTAAAGGTTAGCTTCGGTCTATAGAATTAGATTTGAGTGATTGTTCTGTTAGAGTGGAGGTATAAATTGGAATTCCAGTCTGGACAATAGTCCCATTCTAGCTCTGCGTATATTTATTGCAGCCTGAGCTCAGAATTTTGTCCAATATTTTACATGATGGGGATTTTTGATCATCCTCCAGAAGGTATGCCATTAACTCAGAAACATAAGCACAGGAATCAACAGACAGAATAAAGTGAGAGCGTGCTGCACTTTTAGATGTGGTGAAATGTGAAAGGATGCTAAATTGAGCCCCATTTTTCCTTTTAGGTGGCCAAAGAGAGAAAGAAAAGACTACATTAATTTTATGATGAATAGCAGGTAGTTTTCCCTGGTGTCCTGGGAGGCATGTATCTCATAACCAATATCACTAAAACAGAATATGTTGTAATTATCTCATTGCTGCTCATGAGACCTTGTTGTGTGCAGGTTGGCTGTCATTTTCCTAAACTACAATAGTGGGTTCACTGTTATAAAGAACATCATTCATTCTCAGCATTTTGAGAAGTCTTGATGTTGTAAAAAGAGCCATGTCAATGCAGGTCTTTATTTTTTGTCAAATTAACCATGTAGACGTCCACGTAACATGATAGAACAATATATTCATGGCCAGCGTTACAACATGTAGAGGGAACAATGCTTGGTTTAACAATTGGAAACCTCTGAGGACAGGATTCCACAAGTATCTGTATATATAATGATACAAAGTTGTTTTATGAACAAATGTAATCTCCAGCAAATTCTCAACACTGGACTGTCAAAGAAGTTTTTGTTTTAATTTTCCTCTCTAATTCTTGGTGATCTTGTTCTTTAATAGATAAATAACCTCAAATCTTGGAGCTCTATTCTAAGTGCTAACTTGCAGAACATCATGTTTTGTTATTCCTTCTCTGATTTTTGTGAAGTTGAACCATCAGTTTTGTAGTTCAAGCTAATAAAGGCCCAATCACCTACAGGTGGGATGTGAGATGCTTTCTCTCTACAAATGCTGTCAGAGTTTCTCCAGTACTTTCTGTTTTTATTTCAGATTTCCAGCCCCAGTTCTTTATTTCTATTTTTGCCTAGATGTCAGTGTTTATTCCAGCTCAACTATTTTTTACATGCTCTTAATCTATTTTAAAGAAATACCGTGAAAGGTTTTCCAGTTGATTCATTCAGCACCATTGTGCCACTAGACATGTTATTGTCTATTGAAATTTTTAGTGACTTTATAAATAATTAAATTTTGTAAACCATTTTGACAACTGTTTCAAGAGTGTTGAGATAATTTGCAGTTCTTTAAAATCACACAATTTTATGAAATTTTGGCCAGATAAACAATTAATACAATGTAATTATGCCATTTGCATTACACAATACTTTGTGCAGTTCAATGTTTGATATTGATGCGGAGATAATAAAACTACATCACATTTTAATGTAAGGGAGGATGTTAGAAATGTTGCCATCAAATCATATTACTTTAATTCTATGATTTAAATGTAGAATAACTGTGAGTGAATATGTCTGTGTAACATTGATTTGCTGGAGGTTCTCAGTTAATGATAATCAGACTTTCTTCATGTGTTTATTTTCTCTCAGTGAGCAATTCCACAGATTAGAAGATTTTTTTATTAGAGATGAAATCAGCTAGTAATTTCGACAGTGGTGGTGTCTTTGTAAAATAAACTGTGTCACAAAAAAAAAACTGCCAAACTGTGGACATTGTGCAATTGAATTCCAGTAAAGCCTTTGATATTATTCCATTGGAAAGATTAGTACTGAAAATAAAAGGGAAAGATTGCCAGTAGGAAAAGAAAAGTGTTTTCACCATATTAAAATGGCAGCAGCTCTCCAATATTTTTGCAGGAATGGGAGGGAATTTGATAAGCTGGGCACAGCCATTTATATGTTGTTCTGCTGTGGAAACATTTGTTTGTTCTGTAATATACTTCCATTAAACATCCTTTACTTTTATTTGAGCTTATGATAGCACACTCACACTGTGAACTTTCCAACACTTTTCTCCTTAAGCTGAAAATTGGGAGAACCTATCCAATGGGGCAAAGGTCAATATGTTTTGCTGGTTATGTGAACTGGAGCTGGGCTTCACAAGTGCCACCAAAAACCTTTAATTACTGTTTATCAACAGATAATTTACACACTGATTCCAATACATTCTATCCAATAAACTACTCTTTAGAAAAATACCCTTTCATGTTTCAATTATTTTCATTTAAAGGAATCCTCTACAGCATATTGTAAACATTTCATTGACTTACTAGGTACAAATCATCATTGGCAATCACCCGCTAATGAATTTGCTTGTCTACCCAAGAAATTCCATGTCACTCATCATGGGTTCTGTGGGCCCTTGTGTGCCTGATGAGCCCGATCCTAGAGCTGCATCTCCGTCCACATATTTGGTAGGTGTTTCCAGGAGGTGGAATTCGTCCTTGGCCTTGAGATTGTTTTCACTGATTCCTTTTCCATACTTCCTCTTGCCACCAGGTTTTCTGTAAAAGGTATGTCCTTTCACACAGGCGATTCCTCCAAGTTGGTTTCTCCACATTTTGACATCTATATTGCATTTCTTGAGGGACATTTTCAGGGAGTCTTTGAAGGGCTTTCTTTGTCCACCTCTCATTTGAGTGTCTTCCTTGAGCTGAGTGAAGATTTGTTTTGGTAGCCTGTCCTCAGACAAACTAAGCATGTGGCTGCCTGAGCAGAATTGGTTTCAGATTATCATGGCCTCGATGCTGTTTCAGTTAGCTGCTTCAAGGATGCTGATGTTAGTTTACCTGTCCTTCCAGCTGATACAGAGCTGAGGGTACATTTCAAAGTCTTGATGTAGTGTCTCTACACAGTCCAAATTTTGGAGTCATATAGAAGATTCAGAAGGATAACTGCCTTCTATGCAAGGATCTTGGTATCAGCACAGATGTCACAGTCACTGAAGATTCTTGTCTTCAAAAATATGAAGGTAGCAATCGCAGATTGGATGCAATGTTTAATCTGAGGTGGGTTAATGTTCCACATTTGGGAGGATTTTACCACAGATCATAATAAGGCGATAGACCAGAACTTCACCTGGGGCAGGTTGGTTAAAGATTAGAGTTTTCCTGAAGTTAAGTCTGAGACCAATTCCTTAGTGAGTTTCCGTGATGGCATTCAGTGAGGATTGAAGATCCTCTTCCATGAGAGTAGGGATGAGCTGCTAATGGAGGTGGTGGAGGCTGATACAATTACAACATTTAAAAGGTATCTGGATGGGTACATGAATGGGAAGAGTTTAGACAGATTTGGGCCAAATGCTGTCAGATGGTACTAGGTCACTTTAGGATATCTGGTCAATGCAGTTGGGTTGGACTGAAGGGTCTTTTTCTCTTCTGTGTGACTCTATGACTCTATGATTCTATGACATTATCATCTATGTACTGAAATTCAACAAGTAAGGTCAGTGGCATTTTCTTCTTGGGTTTTGATAGGTTAAGGTTGGAAAGTTTTCCATCCACCCCTGAGACATTGTCGACGTTTTTGACAGGATGAAGAACAGTGACGATAAAGATGGAGAAATAGGTAGAGGCGATGACATGGTGGCTCAGTGGTTAGCACTGCTGTCTCACAGGACCCAGGTTCGATTCCAGCCTCGGGTGACTGTCTGTGTGGAGTTTGCACATTCTCCCTGAGTTTACGTGGGTTTCCTCCGGGTGCTCCAGTTTCCTCCCACAGTCCAAAGATGTGCAGGTCAGGTGAATTGGCCATTCTAAATTGCCCATAGTATTAGGTGTATTAGTCAGAGGAAAATGGGTCTGGGAGGGTTACGCTTTGGAGGGTCGGTGTGGACTTGTTGGGCCGAACTATAGGGAATCTAATCTAATCCTGTTTAACTCCTCTTTGACCTCAAAGGATTCTGTCACATTAATATCAGTAAGTATCAATGCTGTATTGTTGCACAGGAGATGGAGGATGTCAATGAATTTCCCTAGATGGCTGGCTTAACAGGGTTTTCCATAACATTTCCCGATTGACTGAGTCAAAAGCCTTGGTCAGATCGATGAAGCTCACGTAGAGTGTTCTTGGCATGTCGCTTGGAGCTGCCGAGCAGTGAAAGTCATGTTCTTTGTTCCGCAGTTTGGTCAGAGCCTACTTTGGCTTTCTGGAAAGATTTCCTCTGAGACTTAGAGAAGGCACCTAGCAAGGATTCAGATGATGATCTCCCTAACTCTAGACAGTAGAGTGACTTCTCAGGAGTTGCCACAGTCCACTTTGCCTCCTTTCTTGAAGACAGTGGAGAAAGCAGCGTCACGAACATCAACAGGGACATCTTTGTCCCAGATTTTCGGGAACAGTTGGTGGGCTTCTCCAAGTTAAAAAATCTCCAATGAAATCCTATCCACTTTAAATGATATATATGACTGTGTGGGGCATTGGATTAGTAAGTTTGCATGTGACACAAAGATTGATTGGGTGGTTAACAGTGAGATTGAATGTCTTGGACTATAATAAGATATAAATGGGATGGTCAAATGGGCAGATAAGTGGAAGATGGAATTTAATCCTGAAAAGTTTGAGGTGATGCACTTTAGAAGGGTTAATTTGACAAGGAAGCATTCAATGATCGGCATAGAAAGTTCTGCGGAACAAAGGGACCTCAGCACATTTATCTATAGATCATGAAGGCAGACGGGCATGTTAATAGGGTAGTGGGAAGGCATAATGAAAAGGACACTTGCCTTTATCAATCAAGGAATAGAGGACAAAAACAGGGAAACCATGTTGAACTTAAATAGACCGTTGGGGAGACCACAGCTAGAGTACCGTCTGCAGTTCTGGGCACCACATTATAGGAAAGATGAGATTGCAGTAAGCAGGGTGATGAGGAGATACACCAGGATGCTGCCTGGGATGGAATATTTAAGTTATGAGGAAAGATTGGATAAAATTTTGTTGTTTTTATTGGAAAAGAGAAGATTGAGGGGCAATCTGGTTGAGATATACAAGATTATGAGGGGCATGGACGGAATGTATAACGTGCAGCCATTCCCTTTAGTTGAGGGTCAGTCACCAGGGGACACTGGTTCAATTGAAGGGCAGGAGGTTTGGGGTGCTGTGAGGAAATATCTTTCTACCCAGAGGATGGAGATTGTCTGGAGTACACTGCCAGGGAGGGTGATAGAGGCAAATTGCCTCACATCTTTCAAAAAGTACCTGGATGAACATTTGGATTGTCATTGCATTCAAGGTTATGCACCAAGAGCTGGGGAAAATGGGTTTAGGTTAAAGGTTAACTGTTTCTCACATGTCGGTGCAAACTAGATAAGTCAAAGCACCTCTTCTGCACTGCATAATTCTACGGTTAATTCCTGCAGTTTTTCCATTTTTCATGTATTTGATGGTGACTTCAACCTCCACCACATGGGGTGGGAACCAGCAGGTAACTGAGACTGCCTTTCCATGCCTTGCTAACTTGCTGTGGTGGAGAGGCTTGAGTATTCTGTTGATCATGAGCATTCTCAATCCTGGCAGAACTAACCATGAGAGTAAGGTTGGAGGGGAGGGGGAGGAACCAGACAAAGCGTAATCAAAACAAGTCTTCAATGGCGATCCAGGTGGGATGATGGATGAAGCAGTAGTAGGGAGATCACCAGTCTTTGAGGTTTCCTTGTCACTTTTACTGGATCTACCATCTGTCAAGAACTGTGTGTCTGCTAATGTGCAACAGCATTCCCAAGCACAAGAATGATGTTGGTCAAAAAATTCCTGTTCAAATATTCATCCACCACACCCTCAATTAAATGGCTACATTTAGAAAAATATTTATCAAGATTTCTCGTTTGTTTTTACATTTCTGTGTACATTAGAAAATGCTGAAGGTCAAGATATTTAAAAAAAAACCCCTGAAAACTTGGCTGGAGAGCTACCAGATGCAGCTTCCTGGTCGGTATAGCAGATGACTTAAAATGCTTGCTCATGTACATCCGCTTTATAATAGCTGCCTAGATCTGATGCAGCATTACATCAAACACATGTAAGCCATTACACTGTTTCTATATAGAGATAACAATTAAGCAGCTCAGTCAATATATGCCCATTGCATTTTGTAGCTATTCATTTTCTCCATGGCCAGAGGAGCAGGTGCAAGTCTCTCCCACCGGAAAAGTATAATCTCAGACTGTAGCTACAAAGAAGGATGAGGAGGAGAAAAAGAATTTGTGACTAAGGAGTAGATATTTTATTTTTGGTGCATAAGTAGTAATCTGACAGAATGGATCACACATTGTATACAGCCGAACTGATCTTTTTAATTGAATCAATAGAATCAATTGAGTTAGGTCCCATAGAGTGTATGTGACCTGCCACACCAGATTACTCTCAAGTTATGAGGACAATAATCAGTATTTACTGATGCCCAAATCTATTTTTGTTTCTCCCAGAACTTAAGGCATAAGAACCCATACCAATACCTTTCTATTCAATTGATGCACCATCCTTCACCAGGACGGTGCTTTCATATTCCAGTTATAATATTTTTCTTTTCTACTTCCATGTTTCGCCCTCCATCTGTGAAGGTGAATTTGAATGCCAAGAATAGCAGCTGATCTTCAGTGTCATACCCAAGTGGTCATAATACAGCTAGACAGCAGTTGCTGACAGGCTATACATCAAGGGGAGGGGTTTGTTACAGCACAGTCTGATTATGCTCTCACCTCAGGTCTGTACTTGTACACCTTGCAGCAGAGGTCACCTAAGTATGACAATGCATATAAACCCTAGATGATTTTTCTGTTCCTTGCATTAAATCAGTACTTATGATCTTTCACATCTCACATTAAATTTCTTAATATATTCAACAATCAATTATTTCCTATGAGCCACCTTTGACCCAAACAATAAATTTTACTCTAAGTGATGTTTCACTGCACTAATTTGTAAGTATTTTTTAATTCCAATTTAAAATGAGATAAATGGAGTCACTGACATTTTATCTTTCAGGTCACTTTCAGTATTAACTATTATCAAGCACTTGTTTAGACCTATACTAGATAGATACAAACAGGTTCAAATAGAGCAAATGTACCTATTTTTTTTTATAATCCCAACATATTTTGTTAAGTGCAAATTTAACACTATTTAGTGATTAAATTTCAAATAGTGAATCATTCTAATTTTAAACATAACCCCTAATAATATTTTATGGTATGGGGTAATTGTCATTTTTTTCAAAATACTACAAGGTGTATTATATTCCCTCCCCTGTCCCACCATAAAATTATGTAATTGAAAAGTTATCTTGATCATAAAAATGAAAGTCTCTCCTATCATTTTGAGAAATGGACATTCAACAATGAAACAAATTACTCAGATATTATCCCATATCTGATGTTAAACTAAATCATAATTTGCAGATGTGACTATATATATTGTATATGAAGTTGGCTGAAGGCATTACTTTGAGTCATGCTCACTTCTCCTGTAGGAACGTGACTCAATTCTCAAATGATGAGATTGTTTGATGACCAGTGAGTTCTCCATTTGGATCTTTTCAGTGGTTTGATTTTCCCCACTGAGTGGGGTTCAACGTACAGGCTGAAAGTAACTTTCTGACTGTCTTTGTATCTGAGTTTGGGATGTTCTATGATGCGGGTTCCTTTTCTGTACTCAGCTGGTTATAAAACACCACTTTTAACACGTGGAACTTTGATGCAAGCCATATGGATAGCTCTATGAAGCTGACAACTGATGAGAATGCTTTTGATGTAAATTATTAACTACTTAAGAAGTGAGATTTTGTCCGGCCACTTCATACAGTCATAGAGTCATAGAGATGTACAGCATGGAAACAGACCCTTCGGTCCAACCTGTCCACGCCGACCAGATATCCCAACCCAATCTAGTCCCATCTGCCATCACCCAGCCCATATCCCTCTAAACCCTTCCTATTCATATACCCATCCAAATACCTCTTAAATGTTGCAATTGTACCAGCCTCCACCACATCATCTGGCAGTTCATTCCATACACGTACCACCCTCTGCGTGAAAAAGCTGTCCCTTAGGTCTCTTTTATATCTTTCCCCTCTCACCCTAAACCTATGCCCTCTAGTTCTGGACTCCAC
>NC_057723.1:55030954-55063415 GCF_004010195.1 Chiloscyllium plagiosum | reverse complement strand
CCATCTGGTCCAGATCCCGTTGTAATCTGAGGTCACCCTCTTCGCTGTCCACTACACCTCCAATTTTGATGTCATCTGCAAACTTACTAACTGTACCTCTTATACTCGCATCCAAATCATTTATATAAATGACAAAAAGTAGAGGACCCAGCACCGATCCTTGTGGCACTCCACTGGTCACAGGCCTCCAGTTTGAAAAACAACCCTCCACCAACAACCTCAGTCTTCTACCTTTGAGCCAGTTCTGTATCTAAATGGCTAGTTCTCCCTTCATTCCATGAGATCTAACCTTGCCAATCAGTCTCCCATGGGGAACCTTGTCGAATACCTTACTGAACTCCATATAGATCACATCTACTGCTCTGCCCTCATCAACCTTCTTTGTTACTTCTTCAAAAAATTCAATCAGGTTTGTGAGACATGATTTTCCACACTCAAAGCCATGTTGACCATCCCTAACCAGTCCTTGCCTTTCCAAATACATGTACATCCTGTCCCTCAGGATTCCTTCCAACAACTTATCCACCACTGAGGTCAGTCTCACCAGCCTATAGTTCCCTGGCTTGTCTTTACCGCCCTTCTTAAACAGTAGCACCATGTTTGCCAACCTCCAGTCTTCAGGTACCTCATCTGTGACTATCGATAATACAAATATCTCAGCAAGAGGCCCAGCAATCACTTCTCTAGTTTCCCGCAGAGTTTTCAGGTACACCTGATCAGGTCCTGTGGATTTATCCACCTTTAACCATCTCAACACATCTAGCACTTCCTCCTCTGTAATCTGGCCTATTTACAAGAGGTCACCATTTACTTCCCTTCATGTTGCAGATAGATATCAAGCTCATGAAGGCAAAATGCATCTAGCTATTTTATGTAACACTGGAAGTTTGTCCATGCCTCACACTCACAGAGCAATATTATGAGAATTGTTTGGCAGTATTGTTTTCAGAAAAAATGCATTTTTTTCTTTGGGGTGAGCCTGCTGAAAACTGATTTTACCTTTTACAGATAGTGGTCAATTTGATTATCCAAAACTGCTTTGGTGGAAAGGATGCTATCAAGATTGCAATTCTGTACTAAGTTGAGGAGAACATTATTGATTGTGGTCTGTGGGTCTTAGTATTTGTGACCACAAAAAATTTACAAGTATGTGAAAATATATACATTATTAACATGTTGAATCAGCAGATTTGTCATTTATAACAATGAGGTGCCTTGGCACGGGAAAATAAAAATTTTCAGAACCACTAATTTTTGTGATTTAAACATATGAATTTACATTAGTATTAGAGGAACTTGTATTGTTAATTTGTGATTGAATTTAATAATTTTGTTCATTTTTACTTTACAATTTCGCTCAATTTTTACCTCAGCTTTTTAAAGTCAGAAGCAAGCAATATATGTAAACTAGTGGCAATCAACTGGCCTTTCAAGAAACTGGGGAAGAGCTGAGCAATGGAATTTGACAGCACTTGAGAGGCGTCCTGGTTTCTGCTAGTTATGAATGAGGGGGATTGGCAGACCTATATGTGACTACCCTACTAGTCATTCTCTCTGAAAATGACCTATTTATTTGTAAATCTCTATCTCCTGTCTGCTAACCAGTTCCTAACCCATTACTACTGTCTTACTACTGATCCCACGTGCTTTGATTTTATACATGAGTCTCTGAAATTAGAACTTCAGCAAAAAATTTTTTGAAAATTCAAAACAGAAACATCCTTTGGTTCTCCTTCATGTGTTCTGCCTTGAGAAAGCTCCAGGTTTCCCTTTCATAAATCTATGTTGACTTAATCTAATCCCACTGATATTTTTGAAATTTCTTATGATCACATCCTTTGTAATAGACAACAACATATTTCCTACAGTTGAGATTAAGTCAACTGGTCTGTAATTCTATGTTTTTTCCTTCCATCCATTTTTAACAGTGGGGTTACATTTGCCACCCTCCAATCTGCTGGGCTATTCCAGAATTCACAGGAGGCTTCAAGAAGCCATCCAAAACCTTCATTATCTCCCAAACCACCTCCCTTAGTATCTGTACTTAACTCATCAGGCTCCATGGATTTATCATCTTCCCATTCCATTAATTTTACCAGACTTTTTGTTTGTTAATATCCTTAAGTTCCTCCATTCCAAGGTTTCCTAGCACATCTGGAAAGTTAGCTTCTCTTATTCTCTTGTGGGATGTGGGCATCATTGGTTGACCAGCATTTATTGCCCATCCCTGGTTGCCCTTGAGGAGGTGATGGTGAGCTCTCTTCTTGAACTGCTGCAGTCAACATGCTATGGGTTAATCCACAAAGCCCTTAAGGAGTGAATTCCAGCATTTTCATGCAAATGACACTGAAGGAACAGGAATAGATTTCCAAGTCAGGATGCTAAGTGACTTGGAGGGAATTTGCAGATGATGGGTCTTTCTAAATGGAAGCGATCAATGGGTTGGAAAATTCTGTCCAGGGATCTTTGGTGAATTTCTGCAGTGTATCACTTAGATAGCAGACTGAATGTCAGTGATGGAGGGTGCAGATGTGGTGCCATTCAAGTGTCTGCTTTGTCCTGGATATCATTAAGCTTTTTGAATGTCTTTGGAGCTTCATTCATGCAGACAAGTGGGGAGTATTCCTGACTTATTCTTTTTAGATGCTGGACAGGCTTTGAGGATTTAATTGGTGACGTGTTTGCTGCAGTATTCCTAGCTTCTGATATATTCTTGCAGCCATAGCTCTTGTAGTCCATTTAAGTTTCTGGTCAATGATAATCCCCCTAGAATGTTGATAATGGAGGATTCAGTGATGTTAACAGCCTTGAATATCAAGGGGGAGTGGTTGGATTGTCTCTTTTTGGAGATGGTCATTGCCTGACCTTTGTGTGGCGTGAATGTAACTTGCCACTTGTTAGCCTGAATCTGGATACTTTTCAGATCTTGTTGCATTCGAACATGGACTGTTTCAGTATCTGAAAGTCATTAATGGTGCTGAACATTGAGCAATCATTGGAAGGTCATTGATGAAGATGCTGAAGGTGGTTGGGCCTACCACAGTACCCTGAGGAACTCACACAGAAATTTCCTGGAATTGAGATGACAACAGCAACAGCCAGCATCCTATGTGCCAGTATGACACCAATCAGTAGAGAGTTTGCCCTCTGATATCCATTGATTGAAGTCTGCTCAGGATCCTTGATGCCACACTCAGCCAATTACAGTCTTCACCCTCACGTCCCATCTGAAATTCACCTCTTTGACTATGTCTGAACCAAGGCTGTTAATGAGGTAGGAACTAAATGGCCTTGATGGAACCCAAACTGGGCTTCAGTGACAGATGATTGCCGAACAAGTGCTGCTTGATAGCACTGTTGGTAACACCTTCCACCACTTTACTAATAATCAAGTGTAGACTGATGGGGCAATAATTGACCAGTTAGATTTGTCCTGCTTTTTGTGTACAGGACAAACCTGGGCAATTTTCCACATTGTCAGATATTTATTATTATTTGTAAAATATAAAGCCCATTAGTGAATTCTTTACACCTTGACGAGAGTATCCTTCCCACCTGCACTAACTGTTAGAAAACTATACTCAAAGCTCACACTCTAACTAATGAGGTAATGCTCTGAGGTTTGATGGGGACTAGTTAATCCAGCCTATTGCACCTGAATGCGTAGGGAAGACCACATATGTAAAATAACCTCAATATATTTCCCTGCTCCACTCCAGTTCTGCCTGCCATAGCCTTCACTGTACAAATTTAGTTAGGTTGTTTTGGTAAACTCAAAAGCCTCTTTCATGTAATGATGGGCAAAATCTTATAGGAGTCTGAGTGCGAGGAATGAGAGTTGTGAGGTGCATGATAGAATTGGGCAACAAGTCTGTGAATCCCCTCTCAACGTGTTCCATCATTTATGCTTTTCACAAGTGAAATGTTGAGATTCTTACTAGCAGCAGCAAGATGCCAATTGGCACTTGTTATTAGGTTAAAAATCACACAACACCAGGTTATAGTCCAACAGGTTTAATTGGAAGTACATTAGCTTTCAGAGCGACGCTCCTTGATCAGGTGATTGTGGAGGGCTCGATCGTAACACACAGAATTTATAGCAAAAATTTGCAGTGTGATGTAACTGAAATTATACATTGAAAAATTGATTGTCTGTTAAGCCTTTCATCTGTTAGAATACAGTGATAGTTTCACTTCTTTCATGTGTAAATCACAAAACCCTTTTCTTTAAAGTTGCATTCTCGGGTTAGCTGTTAACAATGGTCCTAATCAGCACTTGTTATTGATTGTTAAATATCATATTAACACCACAGCCAGGTTACCACCACATTAATACCCAAGTTTCCATTTTATTTGGGGAATAAGTTTGACATCGGAAAACTAGAGTGTGCATTAGGCAGTTTCAACTTATTGCTTGCTCCAAACAACATCCATGTTAGAAACCAGGGACCGACCTCCCAGGCATGCACACGTGGCACCAGCCAAACACATGCACATCCATTATATTGGCATCTGACATGTACCAGCTTTTAACAAGCCTCATGGTGCATGTATTTTTCACTTACAGGTGCTTCTGCACTGCAACACTGTGACAACTGTCATTGCAATGCTGCAGCAAGAACACTTTCATTCAGGGACATGCACTCAGCTCACAGGCTGGACCAGGCTGCATCTCAAGGCTCTTCACTCACCGACAGAGCACTCACTCACTTTGACCCTTTCTGAATACTCACATTACCTGCCTTGTATTGTCTTGCCATGTGTTTGCCTTTTTGTGCTTTGCCCTGAGTCAGACATAGCATGCTGTTGTGTTAGCCTGCAGCTTAGCACAGAAACAAATCCAATAAGCTTGTCGTAGGGTCTGTGACCAAGGGTTCCCAGCATAGTACATCAAAAACAGTCTCTGATACCAGTCCAGGCCTTGCTCTGGGCAGTTAAAGTTAGGAACCTCTATTCAAGAGGAGTGAGGAGCTGAATGACAAGTAGCACTTTTTCTGCCTTAATGTGGTCTGTCTTCATCATAGAATGAGAAAGAAGCAGATTTTATGGAAGGCAAATGAGAGGTGTACAACTGTTGCAATTAACACAGATGGGGAATTGTCTATATAGGCAATAGTGAGAGTAGTAGGGCATGAGCCTTGGTGGGAAGTGGGTACACTAACAGAGATAGTTTGAATGTGAGGTACTGAACAGAAGGTAGTGGTACTAATGCTGGCAGAGTGAAGAAGGACATTGATTTTGCCTCATATTCCTGCAGACAGCTGCAAGTACCATAACCCAGTGGAACCTTGAACCAGGTTGACATGATCTGGTATTATGCCCTCCACTGCTGACCTGGTGGAAGAGGAAGTCCCAACTCCCCACCAGCTAGTCTGGCATGACCTCCGGGACTAACTGCAAAGCAAGGCATTGAATTCCCTCTGTTAGCCGTGCAGGGAAGTCTGGACTGACAGTGTTTGCACAATGTTTTTTTTTAAAGATCATGCAGATGCAGATGACACCAGTGAAGTCTGAGATATCCACGGAGTGGCGAGTTGTTCCAGGAATAGTGCATTATAACATGGGGTGGAAACCAAATGTGAGAGTCACCATAAGGGAATGGCAGACAATTACTGAAATAAGTTTAGTAAGATTGGACTTACTCTCTACGCTGTATATCATCTGTCATTGCATTTAAGATGTTAGAAGCAGTTTGTCAGACCAATACATGGAATGGGCAGGTGTTTTCATAGAGTCATAGAGTCATAGAGATGTACAGCATGGAAACAAACCCTTCGGTCCAACCTGTCCATGCTGATTTAGAAGAGTAAGAAACAACTTGTCTTAAAGATCTGAGGTTTTGAGGGTTTTTGACAGGCTGGAATTAGGAAGGATGCTTTTTTCTTATGGGAGCGTCAAACATTTAAGGGTTACTTTTTGAACAGAAAGAGTTGGCCTTTTAAAACTGCACCCAGCTCTTTCCTGATGAAGAGTTAATGCCCAAAACGTTGATTCTCCTGTTCCTCGGATGCTGCCTGACCAGCTGTGCTTTTCCAGCACCACACTCTCCACCCAGATTCACCCCCTATGCTACCTTTCCCGTGGCTAATCCACCTAGCCAGCACATCCCTGAACATTATGGGCATTTTAGCATGGCCAATCCAACTAATCTGCACGTCTTTGGACTGTGAGTGGAAACCAGAGCATCCAGAGGAAATCCAAGCGGATACAGGGAGAACATACAAACTCCACACAGACAATTGACTGAGGGTGGAATTAAGGAGAAAGTGAGGACTGCAGATGCTGGAGATCAGAGCTGAAAATGTGTTGCTGGAAAAGCGCAGCAGGTCAGGCAGCATCCAAGGAACAGGAGAATCGACGTTTTGGGCATAAGCCCTTCTTCAGGAATTGAGGGTGGAATTAAGCCCCAATCCCTGGTGCCAACAGGCAGCAGTGCCAACCACTAAGCCACCACACTATCATATTTTTGTTGGAATGGGAGGAAATTTGATAAGCTGGGCACAGCCATTTAAATGTTGCTCTGCTGTGGAAACATCTGTTAGTTCTGTAATATACTTCCATTACATAAACTTCACTTTATATTTGAGCTTATGATAATACACACACACTGTGAACTTTCCACCAATTTTCTCCTTAAGCTGAAAATTGGGACAACCTATCCAATGCCCTGGGATAAAGGCTAATATGTTTGACTGGTTATGTGAGCTGGAGCTGTGCTTCACAAGTGCTGCCAAATGTCTTTAATGACTGCTTACCAAAAGATAGTTTACACACTGATTTCAATACATTCTATCCGATATACTCCACTTTAGAAAAATACTCTTGCATGATCTTCATTTCAAGGAATTCACTACAGAATATTGTAAACATCAACCTGACTTACCAGGCAAGAGGTGTCATCATAACTCCACACAGACAGTTACCCAAGGGTGGAATTCAGCCTAGGTCCCTGGCACTGTGAGTCATTAGTGCTAATCAATGAGCCACCATGCCATCCATGCTGGATCATGTGTTTTTGATACTCACTTCCAGAAGAGGTGGTGGAAGCAAATTTCTTGATTTTTTTTGTGAGGAGGTGGATAGTTTCTTCATAAGCAATGGGTGAAAAGTATCCAGGGAAAGAGGGAATAAGGCTTTGAGATAACATGATCTTATTAAATGTTGGAGGAGGCTTGAGAAGCTGAATGGCCTCCTCTTGCTCCAACCTTTTATGTTTGCATATTCCCGATACCCTCCCTGACGATCTATCTGCCCTCTCCAATCCTGCAGCTCTTTTTATCCCCAATGCCAATTTAAAGTTAACCTGTTCCCAGATCACCAAACAGCCTTTCCCTTACCTCCTTCATGCTGATGCATGCAGTGTCCAAGATGGGCAGACCTCAGTCCACACATTGAGATGTAATAAGGAGAAAGGCTATGTGTCTTTTCACTTTTTAAAAGAAAACCTCCTATTGATTTACCCCTTCATGACATTGAATGTCCTTCAATCGCTTAATTCAATACAAAAAATCAGTTGTAGCCATAGCCCTACTTCAAACATTTTTTAATAACTGGGAATTGTCAAGTAAAACTGTGAGATAACAGGCATAGTCAGTGATAATTGTAGGTTGTGAAATGATTATAGTGCACAATTAATTTATAAGACCCTCAGGTTTGTGTCAACATACAGAGTGAAATAGCAAGAAAAAAAACCCAGAGATCAGGACATGTAAATCATAGAATCCCTTTGGCCCAACAAATTCACACCAACCCTCTGAAGAGGAGCCCACCCTGACCCATTCACCTTCCCTATTACTCTACATTTACCCCAACTAATGCACCTAATCTACACATCCATGAAACACTTCGGGCAATTTAGCATGGCCAATTCACCTGACCTGCACATCTTTGGACTGTGGGAGGAAACAGGAGCACCCAGAGGAAACCCACGGGTAGAATGTGCAAACTCTACACAGATAGTTGCCTGAGGCTGGAATCGAACCCAGGTATTGTGAGTAACCACTGAGCCACCATGCCGCCCATTATTAAATATGTTAACAACTTGATAGGTCCCTTGATGACTCCCTTGTGAATTATAATACATTTATCCACTTTTATCCACATTTGTGTCTACTTTTAAAAATCCTAACGTGCACTTGACTTCTCCCCAGTTATACCTTACCCCTCCCAAAGGGCACCTGACCTCTGCATAAGTGCATGCTACTTCTCCAAACACTGACAGCTTTAGGCCCACTCCCAATGCACAAGTCACGCTTTAGACATGTTACTAGCAAAAACTGAATGGAATGCAGCTGAACTTTAATATGTGCAGTTGCCTTTGTGAATCATAGATATGCAAATAAGAACCTGCTGGGTTAGGAGGGAGCATTCAGAATTGTCAACCATTGTGGTGAAAATACAAACTAAAGAATCAAACTATTGCTACAGACTCTTCAATTGTCATTGAGGATGAAGTGGGGACAAATGTGGCTGCTGCTACAGGAAAGAGACTCAGCAAGTTATTCTTCAGGACCTAGGAACTCCAGGCTAGGCGAAGGGGAAATGCCAATTGTGAAGGGTTACTACAATATCCGATGGGGGTGGGTTTGGATAAAACATGCTGGGTAGTAAATGGTGGATTGGAATTAGAATTAGAATTTGGCTTTATTATCACTAGTGCAAGGATGCAGGTGTACAGTGAAAAGTGTACAAAATGACTATTCTCCAATGCCATCTTAGATAAAAAAAAAGTGCCTAGATATAAAATCGTAGGTATAAAAATAGAAAAATAAAGAAATAAAGAAACTTCAACATTACGCTCCTGTTTAAGTGATTAGCCATGGGCCTGGATCTAGGGTCTTTCACTCCTGACCCTGATGCTAAGACCATCAGCAGCACACAGCAGTCAACCAGCCTTGAGCCCCTTCACCTCGCCACATGTTGCCACAGAACCATGTACCAATCTTTGGCACCATCTTGCCTCCACTGAGGTTGCAGCTGATTGGATTGATCTCAGCAATGCAGCCAATGCTGCCTGGCCCTGGAACAGGCACTGGGCCCAAACTTGCCTTCCTCTGCTCTTGCCATCACCGCTATGAGCACACACTTGACTCCCTTACTTACAGAAGGTGTGTATGACTAAAAGTTAGAAAAAGGCAGAGAAAAGGGAAAAGAAAGTAAAAGCAGACTGAGCAGATGAGCTCCACACTTAGGAACCCACATGCTGCACTGTTACCACACCACCATCTTGACCATAAGAAAGTCTTGTAGTGGGGAGAGGTGTTCATCAGCAGCCAGAAGCATCCTGGCTTTGGGGGTGGGGTAGAGATTGGGTAGCATGAACACATTTGGCAGGATCAGAGCTGTTGGAAATGTAGCTGCTGCAGATTCATGTAGGTGGACTGGCTGGGGATTGGTGAAACGGTGAAGACTATTGTGTTTAAGGTAAGGGATACCAGGAGGGGGATTTGGATATTCAGGAGTTCACTGACACATTAAGGTGGAAACTGCAAGCCACTGGTTGAGGAACACTCACTGTTGCCTTCATCTTGCTGGAAATCAAAAGTTGGCAGTGAAAGCGGGTGTGTTTAATGACTGTAAATGAGGGAGCTTTTAAAGAAAAAACAATGTTGTATAGGCCCATGTATCGAGCCTAACCCTGGGCAGATCAGTTTTGTTGCCCCTCTCTGCCCCAGTATTGCTGACCACATCATTCACATCGACACTTTTGGACATGGAGGCTGCAGAAGAATAATGATGCTGTTGGATGAGGGCCAAAAGTGTGCAGTATCCACAACCTTTTGGACATTTTTTTTCTTTTTGCTTGCGGCTAGCAGTAGACATCCACCCATTGAACCTTATGTGTGGACATGACGTTATGCCTCACACTGAAACAAATGTATTCAACTACAAAGACAAAAAAACTGCAGATGCTAGAATCCAAGGAAAACAAGCAGGAAGCTGGAAGAACACAACAAGTCAGGCAGCATCAGGAGATGGAGAAATCACTCATGGAATGTGGGCAGCACATTTATTGCCCATACTTAGTTGTCCTTGAAAAAGTGATGGTGGGTTATCTTGTTAAACTGCTGCAGTCAAGTGCTGCAGGATGTTGACCAAAGCAATTCAGAAGGAGCAGTGTATTATATTTCTAACTCAGGATGGTGATTGGCTTGGAGGGATACTTGCTCATGGTGCTCTTCCCATACATAGGAAAAAGTGAGGACTGCAGATGCTGGAGATCAGAGCTGAAAAATGTGTTGCTGGAAAAGCGCAGCAGGTCAGGCAGCATCCAAGGAACAGGAGAATCGACGTTTTGGGCATAAGCCCTTCTTCAGGAATGGCTTTCCTGAAGAAGGGCTTATGCCTGAAATGTCGATTCTCCTGTTCCTTGGATGCTGCCTGACCTGCTGCGCTTTTCCAGCAACACATTTTTCAGCTCTTCCCATACATATGCTGCCATTGAGATTCTTGGATTCTTCTAGTTATGGATTTCAAAATTGCTGTTTGGGGAGCCTTGGTGAATTTCTGTAGAACATCTTTCAGACGGTAAACACATCTGCTACTGACTGTCAGTGATGAAGGCACTGAACAGGATCGACCACGTTCTAATGTTCACTCAGGATGTTCACTGACAGGAGGTCATTATCATTACTATCTGGGCCTCAGCCAATTGTGAGGCTCCATAGTGGCCGATTGGGGGGTCAAGCTAACGCTGTCAAGGAGATCTATGACAATCTGTCTGGAGGCTGGAAACTTCTCCACTAGAATATCTGATTAGGTTGCTTAAGAGTATAGGCTACTGAGAGTCCATCTGATCTATACATGGAAAATAAGGGGCTGGTTATGTGAGGGGACATGGGTCACTACTGGATGGTGACTTGGGAATTTGGGTAGTTGCGGGCTGGTTGTGAATGAATATTGTAAAGGATGTCAATCATAAGGGATTGGTATGGTAGAGCATGGATAGGAAAAGGGTCAAGCAGGGAGTGGTTTGCCACATTCAGGAATGCGTTGCTTTCAAGGAAGGCTGGGGATGGGTGGGCGGTGTGTGTTGGTGGCATGCATACAGTGTTTTTGTCATCTCATGTGCCAGGGTTAGGGGGAGGACGGGCAGATGGGCAAATGCAGGGTCATATACAGTAGCTGGGTGGGACCCAAGAAGGTGCAAAGTGTATGACGTTAAGAAGAAGGATTATCACAAAGAGTATCTGAATATTCAGCACTTCACTGACAGGCAGAGATAGAGAATGGATATCACTGCCCAAAGAGAGCTTGCTGTCACCTTTGGTCGCATTGGAAATCAAGAGTACACAATGGGAAGAAAATGGCTGTGACCGCAACTAAAGTGGTAAAGTAAGTGGCTCAACATCTAAAGGAGGGGGGCTGCAGGACAACTGATGTCAGGCCCTTTAGAGGGCAAGGACATTACAGACAAAACCCATCCACTATAGCCCTGCAGGCTCCCTAATACCTGGCCATCCTAATGCATTGACTCTCTGTGAGCTGGATACCTCCCTGCCCCAAACACTATTAACCAGTTCATTCAGCGCCAACAATCTTTGTATGCACAAGTCAGGGAACAAAATAGGAATTTTTCACTATGAGTGGCAGTGGTGCCAACAGAGCACATTACCCTACGCATGCCTTGTTCACTGTGCTTCCAAATGTTACAGCAATCTCTCAACATAGACATCAATCCATGCCACATCCTGTATGGATGTAATGTTTGGCCTCATGCTGGCACTGTTACATTTGGGGCTCTACAGTGACTCATAGAAACAGAGGTATTGCAAAAGTATCAACATTTCTGCAAAGATAAGATTTTATCTTCAGTCTAAAGACTCAAACACCATCAAAGTACCCTCAAAAGGTTATTATTTACTTTCCCTACCATTATGTTTCAGTGTTATTGCAGGTTTCACAGTTGGGTTAGAGAGAATCTGCATGGCAGTGGAACCTTTTGGTTTTGAAAGTTTGGTTGGGTGACTCCAGGGATGTTTCTTACTGGACTGGCCAGACTTGCTGAAGGTCTTCTTTCCAGAGGTAATGGACCCTCTTTGGCTTGAACATCCCAGGTCAGATGACACAAACAGGGTGAAATAATGAGTTTTGCTGCCTCTGAAATATCATGAAAACAAACTTTGGAGGACTCTGTGTGTGATTCCTCCTCTAATAGGTTGCTTCCTAGTACGGCTGCGTCCCCTTCTGCAGAAAGGGCAGCTGTAGTAATCTCCAGGTTTTTGGTCCTGCATGGGTCCTGGGACCCATGGGAAGGGTGGTAGAGTGCATGGGTGTGTGCCTAACTGAGGGTATTGCATCTCGCTGTCCACAGCAGCAGCCAAACAGTTACAGGTTTAAGGTGGCTGGGTCCCCCTGGTGTAACTGCAAACTTGCAGTCTCTAGGCATTGAGGGACTCCCACGTTCTTATTAGGTGCTCCTGTTCCTCCTTATGCATTTGAGCAAAGTCCCTGATCGCTGATGCTACTGGACCCTCTTCTGCCTGGGGCTGAGCAGGCACTGAGTGCCAGTTGTGCGGGTAGTTTCTTCTTCATTCAACTGAGGAGCTGTCACTGTTTAGTGCTCTCCAGTTTGGGCTACCAAACTTTCTTAATCTGTCATTCCCAACAAGGTGTTGTTATCTGAACTGGTCAGAGCTGCAGCAAGGAGCCTTGCTGACGCTTCCTCTGAGACCTCTGAACTCTCTTCCTCATAGCTTGAAGAAGGAGCTTCTGGAGGAGCACTCCTTTTTTTCTGTGATGCCATAATTGTCCCACTGGTACCTGCAAGGCATAAGGGAGAGAACGCATTGCAGCCAATGGTTAAGAGTAGTATACAATGGGTCACACTGACAGTAGGGTTAATGTGAGAGATGGAGTGAAATATAACTCCTCAGTTGGCAGGACATGGATATATCAGTTAACTCCAGAAGAGAGGGCCCATTCTTCTCTTGCAAGGGTCAGGATTCTCTCCTTTTAGTGAGTGAGGAGTCTGCTGTCAGGCATCCCTTCACTCATCCTGGGTCCTTCTGCCCTGTTCTGTGCTATTTTCACCTGGAATGAGGAAAAAGGGAGAGAATGAATGACATGAAATTAGGTGGCAATGCTGTGCTGGTGCAAGTTGTCTAAAGGTGATGAGGTGTACCCAGTGAGTGAGTAGGCAATGAAAATGTCATACAGAATTGGTGGTGTGGGAGGTTTAGGGGAACAAGAGTAGCAGAGGTAGAGTAAGTGTGAGGCAACAGAGAGGAGAGAGTGGTACTTACCTTGGTAGAATGGAGAAAGTCATTGATTTCTTGCAGCACTGTTGACCATTCCACTTGATCATGGAGACTGCACTCTCCTGACTGACAACTGTGGACCAGACTGTCAGTTCTGCTGGCACACCCACCTCTGCTAGTCTTCCAGGAAAAGGATACCCTCCTCTAGACCAGGACCATCCAGATGCCTTTGAAATATTGTAGTTGTACTAGCCTTCACCACTTCTTCTGGTAGCTCATTCCATACATGCACCACCCTCTGCTGAAAAAGTTGCCCCTTAGGTCCATTTTAAGTCTTATTCCTTTCACCCTAAACCACCCTGGGGAAAAGACTTTGTCTATTTACCTTGTTCATGCCCCTCATAATTTTATAAACCTCTATAAGGTCACCCATCAGCCTCTAACATTCCAGGGAAAAGAGCCCCAGCCTATTCAGTCTCTCATGATAGCTCAAACCCTCCAACTTTTCTTGATGATCTCCCTCATAACTGCTCTCCCTTCTGAACTGAAGTCTCAAACTAAAATAACAACCTTTAGTTTGTTTGTAACCTCAACAGTCACCTGCCTTTTTGGAAATTATGTACTTAAGAACCTATTCCAAATGACTTTATGACCTTTTTGTAAAAATAATTACCATCACAGAAATGACCATGTCTATCTAATTCTTTTAAATCCCAAATAATAATATATTGTACATCTGTTATTAGAATTGTGATAAGTTTAACAGGAATATCACATGAGCACAAGCTTAATATGTAACAATAATCTATTATTCATCCATATTTTTCTGAAAGTAAAATATATGCAATCAAATAGCATCCTGTTCTATAATGGGAGTTGAAAATCAATTTTCAGTGATTAACATCTCTATGATTAAAATAGCAAGGCAAAATATTTAGATACTTTGAACCCAAAGAAATTTAAAGGTTTTCCATTGAGCATCTGTAAAACCTATTCCCACTGAGATCATTTCTAAGATTCTCATATTAGTTGTCCTCAGTACAATACAGAGATCAATCCTATGCTTCCTGTATAGTGTGCTGCATTTTATCATTAAAATACTAAGCAGTTTGCAATGTTAATTAAATACTATTTGCATAAATATGTAATAAGTGTAAAAGGTCCAATGCATTTTTGGGAGATAAATATTTTCCTTTAGTTGCAGTATCTCTGTATTCTGTTCAGTTTTGTTTATCATTTGAACTCTTTGACAAATGTCCCTATATTCCTCAGGCAATTAATTCTACATTGTATATATATATAAATAAAATATAATTATTGTAGGCTCAGAAATAAAGCCTACAATAATTCTGTTGTTAATTGACTTTAGAATACATCTTACCTGTTTGTTATATTGATGATAAGCCTAGTAAGTGTATAGTTGTCATCACAAATTCTTCCATTCTGCAGATTGTGGGTTGTCTGGACAATCATCAGCTCTGGAGACTGTCCATCAACAAAAGCGAAGCAGCATGATAAGCAACTCTGCTGGTAAGGAATTGTAATATTTGTGACATTGTGTTAGCTAATATGCAGTGGGCAGCATTAACATTCCGCAAGAGTTGGCATTTGTTGAATGATTTTCAGTCAATAGCTTTGGGATACAGTAGTAAAAAAGATTCAAAATTTTGACTGCAGGCTGATGGATTAGCACTATCACAGGCAGTGCAACTTTAACGTTTATTTACTTCGTGCCTGCAAGAACATTGTTTTCAAAGCAGATTTTGCAACCCAAATTTAAAACCTGTTTGTGACTTTAAATGGTGCTCTGACTGACTTACACATAAAAGGTTATTGAAATCCATGAATGAACATTCCTTAATTTATTCACGGAGCAGTTGTTCTTTATTTGAGTTCATAAGTTGAGGATTTTGATTCCACAAAAAGAGATTATGATAAAACAGTAGAAGTCGAGGGACCTCAAAGAATTGTTAAACAAAGAATGAAGCGCAGGAACAGGCCCTTTGGCCCACCAAGACTGTGTTGACACATGGTGTGTTTCTAACTTAAAAACCTTTTGCCTCTATGTGGTCCACATCCCTCTATTCCCTGTCTATTCATATATCTGCCAAGATGCCTCTTAAATATTGTTATTATATGCACTTCCTCCAGCTGCATATTCCAGGCATGTACCTGTTTATGGTAAACCGCGGCCCTTTAGTAACTTACATTACTACCCTGGGAAAAAAACTCCAACTATCCATTCCATCCATGCATCTCATTATTTTGCAAGGTCACTCCTCATGCTTTGATGTTTGAGTGAAAACAAACCAGGTTTGTTCAATCTCTCCTCATTACTAATATCCTCTTGTAGTGTTTGGAACCAGATGGATCTTGTTGACTACGGGATCCTTGATGAGGGTTGTTGACCTTGACCAATTAGGGAGCCCTGGCTGACAGATGTAAACAGGGAATTCAGAGTCTTCTCAGTCCAGGGATTGATTCTGAGCTGGCTGGCCATAGCCAGTGTGCACATGTAAATAAATATCGACCTCTGTGCAGCTACTTCATCCTCCAAACCAGGCAACATCTTGGTAAACCTTTTCTGTACCCTTTCCAAAGCCTTCAGAACTGTACGCAATATTCTAAATGCAGCCTAATTAAAGTTCAAACTTATGTCTGATCGATGAAGGCAAACATGACATATACCTTCTTGACCACTTTATTCGTTTGTATTGTCACAACTAGTGTGGCCAGGGATCTGCATCACTCTATTCTTATCTGTTTGTATGTGTGCACAAATGCCTCTTAAACTTTGCTATTGTGTCTGCTCTACCATCCTCCCAGCAGTATGTTCTAGGCACCTAATACCCTCTGTGTAAAAACTTTTCCCTGCACAGTTCCTTTAAACTTTTCCTTTCTCACCATAAATTTATGTCCCCGAGTATTTGACATTTCCACCCTGGGAAAGAGAATCTAACTATTCACACTATTTGTAATCTTATACACTTCTATCAGCTCACCCCCAGCCTCTGACATTCTAGCAAAAAACAATCCAATTTTGTCCAACTTCTCCCTATAGTTAGTACACTCCAATTCAGGTAGCATCCCGATAAACCTCTTCTGCACCCTGTCCAAAACCTCAACATTCTTCCCATAGTGCATCCAGCAGAACTGCGGACAGTACTCCAATTGAGGCCTAAATAAACTTGTATACAGTTGCAGCATGATTTACCAACTTTTAAAGTTAATGCCCTGACTGATGAAGGCAAACATTCTGTATGCCTTGTTTACCATCTTATCCTTTTGTCTTGCCATTTTCAGTGAGCTATGGAGTTGAATCCAAAGATCCCTCTGTAAGTCCATCTCCTTAAGGGTCTGGCCATTTACAGAGTGTTTTCCATTTACATTTGATGTGCATTACCTCACAATACCTGGACTATACTCCGTCTGCTATTTCTTCACCCAACTTTCCAGTTGATCTATATCTTGCTGCATTCCTTGATACTCTTCCTCACTATTCACAATTCCACCAATTTTCATGTAATCTGCAAACTAATCACACCAGTTACATTTTCATCCATATATATTTTTTAGAAACAACAGAGATTCCAGCACTGATCCTTGTAGAACACCAGTGGTTAAAGATCTCCAGTCAGAAAAACACTCTTCCACAACTGTCTTCTCTAGTCAAGCCAAATACTTTATCCCACTTGCTAACTCACTATGAGTTCCATGCAAGTCTTCTGGACCAGCCTATCATGAGGGACTTAGTCAAGTGCTCCATGTAAATAAAATCCACTGCTTTACCCTCATCAATAATCTTTACCACTTCCTCAAATTAGTGAATTAAGATTGTGAGACAAGACCTCTCCTGCATAAAGCCTTGCTGATTATCCTGATAAGCCTAATTTTCTCCAAATGCAAGTAAATCCTGTTCCCAAAAAATCTTCTCCAATAATTTTCCTACCACTGATGTAAGACTCACTGGCCTATTATTTCTTGGATCATCACTGTTGCCCTTCTTGAACAAAAAAAGGACATTGGCGATTCTCCAATCTTCTGAGAGTTCACTTGTGGCCAAAGAGGATACAAAGATCTCATCCATGTCTTTCTCTAGTGAATACCAATGCAAAGTCCTCATTAAGGATTCCACACACTTCCTTTGGTCCCACACATAAGTTCTGTCCTTATTCCTTGGACCTCCCCTTTCCCTAGTTACCCTCTTGTTCCTAATATATGTATAAAATTTGTAGGAATTCTCCTTAATCCTACTTACCAAATACATTCCATGGCTCTTTCTATCCCTCCTAATTTACTTTTAAGTTCTTTTCTGCTTCCTTAATACTCCTCCTGATTCGTATTTGCTAAGCATTATATATAATCTCTTCATATTTTTAACTAAACTTAAAACAACTTTCATCATCCAAAGTTCCAAATTTGCCATCCTTATTTTTTATCCTCACACGAACATGTTGGCCCTGAAATCTGGTCAACTGGCTTTCAGAAGATTCCCAACTGTTCGATGTAAACTTACCTTCAAACAGCTGCCCTCAATCTAATTTTTCCAGTTCCTGCCTAATACAGTTATAATTAGCCTTTCCCCAATTTAACACTTTCACCCAAGAACTGGACTTATCCTTTTCCATAGCTATTTAAAGTTTCTAGAATTATGATCACTGTTCCAAAAATTCTCCTCCACTGAAACTTTGATCACTTGGCCAGGCTCATTCCCTAATACAATGTCAAGCTCCAGTACAGCCCCTTACCTCGTTGGACAATCTGTATATATTTTCAAGAATCCCTCCTGGATGCACCTAACAAATTCTTCCCCATTTAAGTCCTTGGTACTAAGGGGGCTCCAGTGAATATCGGGGAAACTAAAATCACCCAGTAGCACAACCCTGTTGCTTTTATATTTTTTCACCTTCTGCTTGCTGTGATTGTCACTGGCTATTGGGAGGCAATAGTATAACCCAATTATAGTGATTACATCTTTCATATTCCTAGACTCTACCCATATGGCCTCACTGGATGTGCCATCTAAGATGTCCATTCTCACTACACCTGTGGTATTCTCCATACTTCGTAATACAACTCCTCCACCCCTTTTAGATCCCTCTAAAATGTTTCCTCCATGGTGAGATCATCTGTATAAGATTATGTAGGCTTCAAATTAGATTAGATTAGATTAGATTAGATTACATTACATTACATTACAGTGTGGAAACAGGCCCTTCGGCCCAACAAGTCCACACCGACCCGCCGAAGCGCAACCCACCCATGCTCCTACATTTACCCCTTACCTAACACTACAGGAAGTTTAGCATGGCCAATTCACCTGACCTGCACATCTTTGGACTGTGGGAGGAAACCGGAGCACCCGGAGGAAACCCACGCAGACTCGGGGAGAACGTGCAAACTCCACACAGTCAGTCGCCTGAGGCGGGAATTGAACTTGGGTCTCTGGTGAGGGACTTCCTCAATCTCACCAAAATCACACTTTTTCAGTGAAAAATGGAGCTAGACATAGAATGCAGAGACTTATCTGGGATTTAAACATGGGACCTCTCGGAATTACTTCATCATTGTGAATTGAGCATCGTACCCCTAAACCAACAAGCCAGCAATTCAAATGCACAAGAATTCCAAAACAGAATGACAAATCGGTATTACAACTGACACAAAGGTAGGGATGGTAGAAATCAAGGCTTGAAAAGAAAGAACTTAAAGTAACTGAAGTTGCTGTAGTTTCAAAGGGTTTCTCTTCCATTAGAGAGAGACAGCTGGTGGTATTTTAACCTGAGAGTCGCCATGCCTCAGGAAGGAGGACAGTTGAGAAGATGGGACTTTATTCAAAACCCCAGCTGGTGTGGGAATTTAAACTATGCTATTGGGCCACTTTTGTATCATCACGTGGAGGTCAAATCTCAGGTTACAGAAACTGGTATGACTGTATTGCATCCATGAGGCGAGAATTCTGTTGGAAATACATTTCACTCATCACCTTGAAGCTTAGAAAGAGTAGCTAGAAAAGGAATGTCTGACCTTCAGTCAAGAAGGAGCAGGCAGGCAAATCAGGAATCCTGCCCATCTGCCTCAGTCTCCAATCTGTATTCAGTTCTGAATAGTGATGGTTCCTCTTGGAACATAGTCAGAGTTAAGTCCACTGCAACACTCACAGGGGTACAGGAAGAAGATTAGGAAAATAACAAGCAATATTGTGATTCTATAGTAAGGTTGATGTGAATGAACTAGGAAAGAATCTAGCAAACTGGATCTCAATGGTGATAATATTTAGATTACTATTGGTAGGATGCACAAATGAGTGTAGGAAAAGGGAAACAGATAAGATGAATGAGTGGCCAGAGAGATAATGTAGAAAGTACGGTTTTAGATTTCTGGAGCATTATAACTGGCACCAGACGAGATAAGAGTTGTACAGATCTCAGGTTTCACTTAAACAGAACAAGGCACAATCATCTCATGGAGCAGTTTATTAATACTGTTCGGAAAAGTTAAAACTAACACAGTGGGGGTGGATATTACACTAGAAGTGAAAAACAAGGTGCCCAAAGTTTGGGAAAAGTATGTACCACAAGAGTAAGAAACCATATGGGGTCAAGGTATGAGCAAATACAATAAATTATGTTACAGTTCATAGATGTAAATGCAAAAAACATACAGAATAAGACACCCCACCAAGTTAAAGGAATATTGCCCCTCCCATCCTCGTGGTTGATTATACATGGTGATGGAATAAGTAACCGCTTAAGGTCTGCAATAAGCTTTTGGGGTGGATGAGTGTGCTTGACCCTTCTCATCCCAGACTAATTCAGAAAAGGCTGGGAAAGCAAAGTGTCTGCAACTTGCATCTTTCAGACAAATTAAACAATCTACCCTCCTGTCAGTTACCTCTCAGGGAAAATTAATTTTATTCTTTGTAACAACTTTGTTTGTAAATTGTATATACTAGTAATATATTCTGCCAAGTACAAGCTGTAACCTTTAACTTTGTTGTTCCAGTGTGTCATACATAACTGATGCCATGAATTTTGATGATTTAGATTCTACCCAATGAGACTTTGTCAGTTCCTTTCATTGGATCATGGATTCTCAGCTTTATAAACAATTTATATGCATTTTAGTAAGGTAGTTATCACCAAATAAATTGAATATTGCTTTCAGCCTTATCAAATGTGTTGAATTCTAATCATTGTATTACGACAGGATACTTTCTAATTAACTGATTGGCTATGGCAGTTTTGTCAACTAATGTGATTTATATATGGCTCATTGAGAATCAAACGACATTACAAGGAAAATGCCAGATGTAAGCAGCACATTCTAACACAATTCTTCCAGTATTATACACTTTGTGCAGGATTTTCCATTCAATCGTTCTCTGCATGAATGCACGATAAAAATAACAAAGTCTTAGCAACTGTAATAGTACATGAAAATGTATGTATAAATTTCAATTATAAGTTTGAAGACAGAATTGAATGTACCTTGGAAAGCATTATGGACAGTCTCTTCATCGATATGACTATGACAGTCGTACAGCTATTTCAGATGTATAGCTACAGATATACTTTCAAAGTGCACTATTACAATATTCTAAAAACTATTAAAATCCCTGCAGTGTGGAAAGAGGCCATTCGGCCCATTGAGTCCATTACCAACCCTCCAAAGGGCATCTCACTCAGCCACAACCCCACACCCTACCTCCATAACCCCACATATTACTATGGCTAATCCACGCCCCTGGACACGACAGACAATTTAACATGAACAATCCACCTAATTTGCACATTGTTGGATTATGGAAGAAAGCTGGAGTATGTGAAGGAAGCCCACGTGGACATGGGAGAATGCGCATATCTGCGCAGAGAATTGCCTGAAGCTGGAATTCAACCCAGGTCCCTGCTGCTCTGAGCAGCAGCGCTAACCACTGAGCCACCGTGATGTTCCCATTATTAGATTTATTAAGAGACTCATTTCAAGACAGTGGGGATAAAAGGATCCTTCTCAGGATGGCAGTCAGTGACAAGTGGTGTTCTTCAAGGCTCAGTGTTGGGACCATAATTTATGATTAACAATCTAGATGAAAGGACTGTGGGAATTCTGACTAAGTTTGCAGATGATACAAAGAAAGCAGAGGAACAGGTAGCATTGAGGAGGCAAGGAAGCGACAGATGCATTTGGACAGATCAGGAGAATGAGCAAAGAAGTGGCAGATGGAGTACAATATGGGAAAGTGTGAAGTCACGCACTTTGGTAGGAAGAATAGAAGCATGGGCTATTTTCTAAATGGAGAGGAAATTCAGAAGTCTGAAGTGCAAAGAGACTTGGCAGTTCTAGTTCTGGTTTCTCTCAAGATAAACTTGCAGGCTGAGTTAGTAGTTAGGAAGGCAAATGCACTGATGACATTTATTTTGAGAGGATTTCAATCTAAAAGCAGGGATGTACCTCTGAGACTCTATAAGGCTCTGGTCAGACCATATTTGGAGTATTGTGTGCGGTTTTGGGTCCCATATCTCAGGAAGGATAAAGTGGCCCTGGAGTGTGTTCAGAGGAGGTTCACGAGAGTGGTCCCTGGAATGAAAAGCTTAACTTATGAGAAATGTTTGAGGACTCTGGATTTATATTTGATCGAGTTTAGAAGGATGAGGGAGGAATCTAATTGAAACGTGCAGAAGACTGAATGGCCTGGACTATGTAGATGTTGGGAAGATGGTTCCATTGGTTGGAGAAACTGGGACCCAAGGGCATAGCCTTAGAGTAAAGGGAATGGAGATAAGGAGAATGGAGATAAAGAGAATCTTCTTCAGTCAGAGAGCAGTTAATGTATGGAATGCATCACCACAGAAGGCTGTGGAGGTCAGGTCATTGAGTATATTTAAGACTGAAATAGATAAGTTTTTAAGTATCAAGGTGATCAAGGGTTAGAGGGACAAAGTGGGAGAATGGGGTCGAGAAACGTATCAGCCATGATTGAATGGTGGAGCAGATTCAATGGGCTGAATGTCCTAATTTCTGCTCCTATGTCTTATGGTCTTATGGTCTAACACAAGATAATCAGCTTAATATTTATGTAAAGCAATTTCAAAGGATAGTTGTGACCCTTAAGACCTTTTTGCTCTGATGTTAATCCTTCTTATACTTAACTATTGAATAACTTCATGTTAACAAAATTAACTTTCATTCCTAGCCAAGACGTTTGATTAAATACATAAAAATAATGGTAACAGGGTGAACAAACTAGTCAAGCTATCCAAAACTATAAATCTATGGTTGTGATAAAAGACAACAAAATGGATCTTATTTTGGTGCGTAATGTTTAATCTTGCAAGCAACAACCTTTAACGTCATAGAGTCATAGAACATGGAGCGTAGAAAAATATATTAGCATCTGGAAAAAGGTTATTTTTGTTTAAAGTCCTAGTTCTGAGAAATGCTAACAATATCAGCTGCAACAATGTTATTAGTAAAGAACACTTCCAACAACATTGATTAGTCATTTCCTTTGGTAACAATTTCCGTGTTTCAGGTTGTGTAAAGAAAATCTCAAAAGATTTAGAAACAAAATATATCTTACGATGCATGCGATTAATTAACAAGTTCATCATTCACATATGATCATTCCTTGTTGACGACAAAAACATGTTATCAATATAATTATAGAGAGGCACAGTAGCGTTCCCAAAATTCATGTCATACTTTATATGAGAAAATAAATTCTAAGATATGCTTTATAGGAATGTGCAGATAGATTTTAGGTGTGAAAGGGTTGGGACAGTTGGTTTATCGTACAATTGAACCAACAGCATTGTCATGTGAATATAATGGTAAACTAACCAACAACAGAGCATTGTACCATAGGCACAGATCTACAATATAATATCATGCTATTCACAATAACCAACAGCAGAATGCCACACTCACCATTGACTAAAATCTGACTAACCTGTTTTCCAATAGATTCTTTACATCACAGTTGTAGTTTTAGCACTTCTAGCAAATCAGTTTCTGGCTGTCACAGTATTAACGAGCAGTTCTATTACTCAGTGATACTTTTGCCTTAATCTGTAAACACACTCATTTCTACTGTCATCAAAGGACTCTGCTGAAATATCTAAGTGAACCTTCTGCCTGTGGATATTTGGGCAACTGATCAGAGGTATCCAAATAAAATGCCATAAATCAGAGCACATATATATGCACTCTTTTATGGGTTATGGGCATCACTGGCAAGACCAGTAGTTGTTGCTCCTGTAAGCCCTTGATTTAAGTGGTTTCCAAGGCCATTTAGGGTAGCATTTAAAAATCAACAACTTATTTGTGAATCTGGAGTTATATATAGGATAGACCAGGTAAGACTAGGGCAGATGTCCTTCCCTAAAAAATATTCGTAACCAGATGGGGTTTAATGACATTCAGTGATAACCACTATCACTGAGACAAATTCCAGATTTATTAATTACACTTAAAGTTTGACCGGCAATAAAAGTTGGATTTGAACCCATGTCCCACATCATTACTCTGAGCCTTTGGATCCCTTGTTCAATTTCATTACTACCAGCCAACTATCTTGCCTTAAAAAATAACACTTTCCTTTTTGATCATAGATTCTGCTGAAAGTTTGCTGTTTCTGATAAAATTCAAATAAGTATAACTTAATGTTCAGTATTCAAGTGATCTGCCTTCCTAATATCTGCAAAGACAGTCATGGTCAAGACAGAATGCCAAAGAGATTCCCTAAGATGATGAAGAACCAAACGTCTTTTACTATGAGGTGAAACTGAGGGCTGAATTTTGCCAGAAATCAGTTGTGTCAATTTTGGTGTGTTTCATGGAGGGCTTCTCAGACTATTCTCTACAGCTCACCTCATTATCTATGTTTTACATCACTTTGACACTTTGCTATCTACATCTCACCAGTGAGACAGAAGTACAAGCCACTGCCAAGTGCTCTCAGGATTATTGATACTGATGCCATTTTTAAATGCAGTTGTGTCAAGGTCAAATGCTGTCAGTTCTCAGGTAACACTGTAAATATATTCTTAAGGTGCCTAAACCTCGACCGTAGGAAGTTTGACACATAAGAAGGGTAAGCGATTCGACGCACCAAGGCTGCTCCATCATTAAACATGAACATGGATGATCAAGGATTTCAATTCCTTATACCCATACTATCCCTATGACCCACTACAATATTGATAATCAATCGTTTATCAACCTCTGCTTTAAATATAGCTTCCACAGCCATCTCAGGTAGCAAATTCCAATGATTTACATCCCTCTGAGTAAAAACATTACTCATCTCAATCCTGAATAGCTTCTCACTTGTTTTTAAATTTTATTTCCTGATTCTACACATCCTATTCAGGGAAACATTTTTCTTACCTGCATCTATCGTATCTATCCTTGAAGTATTTTCTTGGTTTCAGCATCACCTCTTATTCTTCAAAACTCAAGGGAATACTGGCTCAGTTTGCCCAATCTGTCTTCATTGGACATTTGATCCATCCTGGAAAGAAGTCTGATGAACGTTCGTTACACTATCTCTGTGGCAATGATATCTTTCATCAGATAAGGAGCCTAAAACTGTACAAGCTCCAGGTGCAGTCTAACCAATTTCTTATACAATTGAAGCAAGATTTCACTAATCCTGCACTCAAGTCCTCCTGTGATAAAGGCTAACATTTCATCAGACTGCCTCATAGCTTGCTGTACCTGCAAGCTAGCTTCCAGTGACTCATTGACAAGGATTCTCAATTCCCTTTGCATATCTATACTTTCTAACTGCCCATCATTTAATAAATACACTGTATATCTATTCTTTCTACCAAAGTGGATAACCTCACACATTTTTTTCCACCCACTATATTCTTGCTCAATCGTTAAGTCTGTCAAATCCTTCTGAAGTTGTTTTACATCTTCCTCACAACACAAACTTGTGCTTAGCTTTGTATTATTTACAGATTTGGAAATATTACATTTGATTCAAAATCCAAATCAATGATATGTACTTTGAAAGCTGGGGGCCAAGAACTGATCGTTGTGTCACCCCATAGCTGCAGACGACCTACATGAGAATGTCTATTTATTACTACCCCTGACTTTTATCTGTTAACCATTCCTAATCCATGCCATTACATTACCAATTATACCACATGCTTTGATTTTGCAACTAATATCCAGTGGAATCCTTATTAAACGCCTTCTGAAAGTCAAAATGCACTACATTGATCAATTTCACTTTATTACTTTTGTTTATAACATCCTCAAAAAAACTCTGTCAAGTTTGTCAAAAAGATTTTCCATTCACAATCCATGTTGAATATGTCCAATGCTGAAAATGTGTTGCTGGAAAAGCGCAGCAGGTCAGGCAGCATCCAAGGAACAGGAGAATCGACGTTTCGGTCATAAGCCCTTCTTCAGGAATATGTCCAATATCAATTTACCACATCCTTGATGATTGACCCTGTGATTATCTCTACAAGTGATATAAGGCTGATGGAACTATAGTTTCTTGCTTTATTCCTCTTGTTCCTTTTCAAAATTAATTCCCTCATTGTCTCCTGCAGGTATCAGTGGCATTAATACAGTCTCTGCCCTCAGGTGTGCAACTTCACAAGATATCGCTTAATCCATCTTTGAGAAAGAAACCACAGATCCTTCAGAGAATACATTGGGCAAAGCTGGCTACTTAAGTCTCTATTAGCACTGACACCTTGATGGGTATGTTAGCTAGATTAATAGCTGGGACAGCTGCTGGTGAGCACAGCATTGCCACACTTCCACAGCTCGTCAAGGAAGAAACGTTGGCTCTCGGAGGACTGCCAGAGACCAGGCACCTACTCAACCACAGGCAGAAGATGACTCTATGGTGACAGCTATTCTTACTTTCATACAAAAGTGCAAGCAAACTTAGGAGCAGCAGGCAGATTTGTCAGGTACTGGGCAAACTGACTGAAAGGTTAGAGGACTCCAATGCTATTTGTACCATGGCACCTTTTGCATTGGTGTGTGTGGCTGCCTCCATGGACAGGTTGGAAATCCAAGTCCAGCACACAAAGCCATTGATGCTCAACACGAACAGCAAGGTGACAGGATATGATAGACCTTGACCTTGGAAACAATGTGTGAGATGAGGCGCTTTGGGGGGAAATAGCAAGAAAAAGGATTATTCAATGAATAGTAGGACATTAGGAAGTTCAGAGGAACAGGGGAGTCTTAGGGTGTTTGTCCATGAATTCCTGAAGGTGGCAGGATAGATTAATAGGGTAGTTAAGAAGGCATGAGAAATAGTTTACTTTATCAGTCACCAGCATAGATTATAAAAGCAGGGAGATTATGTTAGAGTTGTACAAAATTTATATAAAACTGCTGTTCCTCTAAGTTGCGGGATCAATATTAATGGGACATAATTTTCAGTGAAGGACAGGCTATTCAGAAAGGATCTGAGGAAAAAAACATTTCATGCAGAGGATGGTGGGGATGAGCACTTGAAATGTCATAGCATTCAAGGCTATGGGCTGAGTGCCAGAAAATGGGAGTAACATAGATAGGATAATTTTATTGTCTATGCAGAATTGATGGGTTGAAGGGCCCTCTTCTGTACTATATGACTTTATGGATTCATTCCAGGTGCCCTTTCCGCATGGCAAGTCAAGGCAGTGCCATTGGTCTCAAAATCAGAGGTGGAACCACATCAAGGCCCCTAGCAGCCTCCACTCAGGACACTCGAGAAGTGACAGAGCCTTCCCCCTCCATCTTGTTTTTCACCCTCAACCCTATGGGGAACTCAAGATGAGGAGGATGAATCTGAAACTGGGTGGGACATAATCAGCATTTTTGAGCTCTCGAGTCATAAGTGCTCCCAGGGCTACTCAACCAGCACTCCAAGGCCAATGGTTTCCCATAGGGCAGGATCCATCCACCCAACTTTGGATTCAGGGACTGCACTGTGACATAGTGTGAAGGAAGAAGACAACCTTAGGAGAGCACAAAGGAGGTCTGAGTGAAACTGCATCGTAAATATGTTCCCACATTTGTAAATGTATGTTCATTTTTTATGATCAATTTCGTGAGTGAGTATAATTTTAGCTTCATCTACAAAAATGAAGTTGTGGAGACTAGCCACTTCAGATGATATTCAAACACTGCCTGAACAATACCTATTCTGTGCATAACCTCCGTACCAGTATGACACTTTGTTAAGATTGAATGAGAGTGTATCAGATGTTGTGAAGACTTATATCAGTTTGTAACATTAACTTTCATTACACACACAAAACCATAGAGAAATAGCAAAAAAAGCAGTTGGGATTTGTCGGAGAAATTTGCCCAATTGGTTAAACACCACTCGAAGTGAAATTGACAAAACAGTTTATTGCAAGCGATATCGCTGGAAGAGAAGTTGACTAGATTAGATTAGATTACTTACAGTGTGGAAACAGGCCCTTCGGCCCAACAAGTCCACACCGCCCCGCCGAAGCGCAACCCACCCATACCCCTACATTTACCCCTTACCTAACACTACGGGCAATTTAGCATGCCCAATTCACCTGACCTGCACATCTTTGGACTGTGGGAGGAAACCGGAGCATCCGGAGGAAACCCACGCAGACACAGGAGAACGTGCAAACTCCACATAGTCAGTCGCCTGAGTTGGGAATTGAACCCCAGTCTCTGGCGCTGTGAGGCAGCAGTGCTAACCACTGTGCCACCGTGCCGCCCATACTAGGCTGACACAGAACTGACAGTCTGTACAGGTAGATCAGAATTTCTCTTCCAAGAGCAGAGGATGAAGCCAGTTTATAGTAATGCTGCACAATGACACTGAGTAAGAAATGGGAAATGACAATGTATCTGGAAATGGAGTAATCTAGTTACAAGGATGCTAATTGGAAAACAAATATCGGATGAATGTCTTGTTCCTTCGCACAATACAACACCCTGACAGTAACAATGGTTCCATTCCACTTCACAGTTGGTGTTAATGTCTCTTCTGAAGTGGTGAGGTGCTTCCATTATCCTATGCCTGGAGCATGTCCTTGCTGCTGCCTCTCTGTCTGACCCGCTCTTTGTGTGGCTTTGGTATTGCTGGGTTGTGAAACTGCCCTTAGGGCTTTGAGATGTCTGTGGTGCTCTGTCATGCCCATGGAAGGTTAAATTGTATTCCTTTTTCTGCGTGCTGTCTGATTCGGCTTGTGAGCTGCTTGGGAATTCTGGGTGTTCTGGTACAGTTTGGCTAATTTTGCTTTTGTGGGCGTATCGTGCATTAGCAAATCTTTTCCCACAGGATTATAAAAGAAATGTTGGTCTCAGCAGCATCAAAACATTGGCAATCACTAAAAGATAAGCTGTGGCTCAGGTCCATTGAAAACAATTCACAGAGAATGCCTGCCAGTGTTGCTCTGACTAATGCTACTGCGCTGTAGGATGCTGATGGTGGTGTTCCTTCTGACAAATGTCCACATCATCACAATACTGCGACACTCTTATCTACATATGACTCCAGCAAACATTCATACATTGCTTGGAGCAGAATTCCTGAGAATAAGGTGGTGCCCTCTGTCTGAACAGTAACATAATGAAGCCCCTGATATTGCCTGTATGGGAACCAGATGTGGAAGGGCCATCCTATGGCCCTCTCTGGCCCTGTGCAAGAAGGTTTGCATTGCAGAGATTCTGGCCAGCAAAACATGACTGACTGCCCTACCTCTGGAGAGGTTATGGCACAACTGTCCACCTCTCATCTGCACAGCATACCTGGGAGGAGAAGAATCTCTCTCGTCTGCACAGCATCCCTTGGAGAATGAGAATCTCTCTCATCTGCACAGCATCCCTTAGAGGCTGATGCTTGTTCTGGGCTTGTCCCTCATTCATTTGTGTTGTAAACCTAGGTAGAGCAGCAAGCATATGACCTCATCTTACATTGAGGATGGTTCCAATAAGCCTGCAAGGATAATATCATAAACAAAGCAGCTCCTCAGTCAGGTGATCATTCAGCAGCTTCAACATGCAGAAATAACATTTAACCAGAGTCCTCTAAACATTGGGATAGTTGGGCCTCTAGCAAGGAGGCTACTGGGATCCACCTGCATGGATGTTGCACATTTTTGCCCTAACTTGATAACTTTGCTCAAATAATTTGGCACACATACAGTAGCACATTATATGACAGGCATCAGTAATGAGGACATCTCCTATCCATTCCCAACCCAACAGTAGCCATGAAAGGCAATGTTTCATGTAGGATAATGGTGCGGATGTTTTGTGGCTGTAAGCACCTCTTGATTGGGATTTTGGAATGTGATTGCTACTTTGACCACTAAGGTGAATCTATGTAGGCTGCAGTATTTTGCTTGTGCCTGATACCCATGAGTAGGACTGCCTTTTAATGTTCATACTATTGTCAAGGGTGCTTAGGACCAGGATTTTTAGTCTACACAGGAGGTCAATGTGTAGGGTCCTAGGGTCCACGCACTCCATTATGTGATCATAGACCTCATTCATTTGGACCATTTGGGTCTCTGTTTAATGCAATTACTCTTTGAAGGAAATCACATCAAATGGAAGTTGACCATTCTCTCAGACAGAAGGAAAAGCATACCGCCACCCACTCCAAGTATGGAGTTTTAATTTCCATTGTGCAATTTGGATCACAATGAAAGAAAATAGTTGTCGCAATTCAAGGAGTAAGTCACAGGCTCAAACTCGCAGTCTAGGAGATCCCTCGCCAAATGTTCAGATTCTTTCATTAGTTGTTTTCCTTGTCAACCCCATCAACATTGATCTTCCCCACGTGCCCATCCAATCAATTTATTTAACTGCCTAGTATCAGTAGGCCACCACATAGACACTTAATCAAGATTGACAGATGATGGAATTTGACTTAAATTAAAACCAAAATTTAATGATGACCACTGTCGATAGTTGGAAAAACTCATCCAGTTCACTAATATCATTAGGAAATCTGTCATTCTTACCTGCAAATAATTCCACACCAACAGCAGTGTGGTCGGTTCTTAACTGCCTTCTGGGCAATTAAGAATAGACAATATATGCTGGTCTCGCCAGCAACTAGGAAGTGTGTTGTGAACCTTGAAAGGATTCAGAAAAGATTTACAAGGATGTTGCAGCATTGGAGGGTTTGTGATAAAAGGAGAGGCTGAATAGACTGGGACTATTTTCTCGGGAGCATCATAGGCTGAGGGGTGACCTTATAGAGATTTATTTATAAAATCGTCAGCGGCATGGATAGGGTAAATAGACAAGGTCCTTCCCTGAGAGTGGTGGACTCCAAAACTAGAGGGCCTTAGTTTAATGTGAGAGGAGAAAAATTTAAAAGGATCTCAGGGCAACCATTTCACACAGACGGTGGTGCACGTGTGGACTGAGCTACCAGAGAAATTAGTGGTGACTGGTACAAGACAGCATTTAAAAGACAGGTATATTAATAGGAAGGGTTTAGAGGTTTATGGGCCAAATGCTAGAAAATGGGGCGAGATTTATTTAGGATATTTTGTCAGCATGGACGACTTGGACTGAAGGGTCTGTTTCAGTGCTATATATCTCAATTAGGTAAAGGAATGGCTGGAAAATGAGAAGCATTCAGAAATGAGATAACGAGAGTCCAGAGAAAGTATATTCCTGTTAGGGTGAAAGGAAAGGCTTGTAGGTGTAGGGAATGCTGGATGACTAAAGAAAGTGAGGGTTTGGTTAAGAAAAAGAAAGAAGCCTATGTCAGGTATTGACAGGATAGATCAATTGAATCCTTAGAAGAGTATAAAGACAGTAGGAGTATACTTAAGAGAGAAATCAGGAGGGCTAAAAGGGGACATAAGATAGCTTTGGCAAATAGAATTAAGGAGAATCCAAAGAGTTTTTACAAATACATTAAAGACAAAAGGGTAACAAGGCAGAGAATAGGGCCCCTCAAAGACCAGCAAGGCAGCCATTGTGTGGAGCAGCAGGAAATGGGGCAGATACTAAATGAGTATTTTGCATCCGTATTTACTGTGGAAAAGGACATGGAAGATGTAGAATGTAGGGAAATAAATGGTGACATCTTGAAAAATGTCCACATTACAGAGGAGGAAATGCAGTATGTCTTGAAATGCATAAAAGTGGATAAATCCCTAGGACCTGATCAGATGTACCCTAGAACTCTATGGGAAGCTAGGGAGGTATTTGCTGGGCCTCTTATTGAGATATTTGGATCATCGATAGTCACAGATGAGGTGCCAGAAAACTGAAGGTTGGTTAACGTGGTGCCACTGTTTAAGAAAGGACAAGCCAGGGAACTATAGACCAGTGAACCTGATGTCGATGGTGGACAAGCTGTTGGAGGGAATCCTGAGGGACAGGATTAACATGTATTTGGAAAGGCAAGGAGTGATTAGGGATAGTCAACATGGCTTTGAGTGTGGGAAATCATGTCTCACAAACTTGATTGAGTTTTTTGAAGAAGTAACAAAGAGGATTGATGAGGGCAGAGCGATAGATGTGATCTAGATGGACTTCAGTAAGGCATTCAGCAAGGTTCCCCATCGGAGACTGGTGAGCAAGGTTAGAACTCACGGAATAAAGGGAAAACTCGCCATTTGGATACAGAACTGGCTTTGAGTGTGGGAAATCATGTCTCACAAACTTGATTGAGTTTTTTGAAGAAGTAACAAAGAGGATTGATGAGGGCAGAGCGATAGATGTGATCTAGATGCCACGAGGATCGGTGCTGGGTCCACTACATTTCATCATTTATATAAATGATTTGGATGCGAGTATGAGAGGTATAGTTAGTAAGTTTGCAGATGACACTAAAATTGGAGGTGTAGTGGACAGCAAAGAAGGTTACCTCGGATTACAATGGAATCTTGATCAAATGGGCCAATGGGCTGAGAAGTGGCAGATGGAGATTAATCTAGATAAATGTGAGGTGCTGCATTTTGGGAAAGCAAATCTTAGCAGGACTTATGCACTGAATGGTGAGTTCCTGGGGAGTGGTGTTGAACAAAGAGACCTTGGAGTGCAGGTTCATAGCTCCTTGAAAGTGGAGTCGCAGGTAGATAGGATAGTGAAGAGCCATTTGGTATGCTTTCCTTTATTGGTCAGAGTATTGAGTACAGGAGGTGGGAGGTCATGTTGCAGCTGTATAGGACATTGGTTTGAAATATTGTGTGCAATTCTGGTTTCCTTCCTATCAGAAAGATGTTGTGCAACTTGAAAGGATTCAGAAAATATTTACAAGAATGTTGCCAGGGTTGGAG
>NC_057723.1:55007349-55030925 GCF_004010195.1 Chiloscyllium plagiosum | reverse complement strand
AACTTGAAAGGATTCAGAAAATATTTACAAGGATGTTGTCAGGGTTGGTGGATTTGAGCTTTAGGGAAGAGGTTGAATAGGCTGAGGCTGTTTTCCCTGTAGCATCAGAGGCTGATGGGTAACCTTATAGAGGCTTACAAAATCATGAGGCAAATGGATAAGATAAATAGACAAAGTCTTTTCCCTGGGGTAGGGGAGTCCAGTACTACAGGGCATAGGTTTAGGGTGAGATGGGAAAGATATAAAAGAGATCTAAGAGGCAACTTTTTCATTCAGAGGGTGGTACATGTCTGGAAATAGTTGCCAGAGGAAGTGGTGGAGGCTGTAAATTGCAATATTTAAAAGGCATCTGGATTGGTTATATGAATAAGAAGGGTTTCAAGAGATATGGGCTGGGTGCTGCCAGGTGGGACTAGATTGGGTTGGGATATCTGGTCGGCATGGACAAGTTGGACCAAAGGGTCTGTTTCCTGTGCTGTACATCTCTATGACACTACATCCAGTGAATTAATATTTTAAAATTCTTCACAATTTACCTCCAAGCCCAAGGGATATGGTGTCATTATGCCAGACATAGTAGTGAAATATCCCATCTCCCCCTCAATTGAAGCCACGGTGTTGCTGACCATTGATGACCCCATCCCCTGCTTTATGTATTTTCCTCCCATTCTGTATCATTTAGATAGGTACATGGATGGATAGGTATGGAGGCGTGTGGACCAAATGCAGGCAAATGGAATTAGTTTAAATTGTTAAAACTGGGTGACGTGGGAAAGTTGGGCTGAAGGGCCTGTTTTCATGTTGTAGACCTCTAAGAATCGAGAGTATGGTGTTGGAAAAGCACAGCAGGTCAGGCAGCCTCCAAGGAGCAGGAGAATCAATGTAACGGGCATAAGCCCTTCATCAGGAATGCTCCATACGTCTTTGTTGCCATGTCTGCTGTTGCCATTACTCTGACCATCTCAGTTGGAGTCCCAGAAATACATCCAAGCTCTCCAGTCCTCCTGCAATCAATATCTTCAAATAGCAGCAGCCAAAAGTTGGCAATATCATAGATCACATTGTTGTATGACAGGCAAAGTACTAAATTTCATTTTCAACTAGTACTGTTAATTTATTTTAAAATATCTTTTGTTGAATAATTATAAAGCAGAGACCACAACTTGCAATGAAAATGGTGTAAGATTATAAGTACTCACAGTTATAATGGAGGAAATCTAGCAACAACCTCTGTCAAACAGCACATGTACAGTTAAGCACAGAAACCCAGAAGTTGTAGCCAGAGATGCCCTGCATCTGCATTGCGTGCACTGTTGTAATCTTTACCAATAGACACTACATTAGAATACTGTGATAATGTGAAATCATTGTATTTTCCTGCTAGATCCACACGGTAAATGACTAAAAAGGCAAACTGTTAATGTGATCATATGTGATATTCCTTTCCGAACAATCCACACTATCCTCAAAAAATGAGAAGTCTCATTCTTTCAAAACAGAAATAGTGACTGAGATTAAAACAAATCTTTATGTTTCAATGTTTTCTATCAGTTTATTTTGTTTCCCTCAGTACCATCTGCCTTTGTTTCCTATTTTTCATTTTGGTTTCTGTAGGTTATTTCCATTTAATTTATAGTTCCTGTTTCTTTTTTTCCTGCATCTCAGTGAGAAGACTTGAATATGTTTGGTTGAAGCATCTTATTATTTCTATCCTTTTCACATGTCATAGTTTGTCTTCAGAGAGTACTGTGATGGGAAAGATATTGAATTAGAAGAAATATTCTCTGAAATGCTTGCAAAATGCCCATGGGCAGATGTTAGCTAGGTGAGTGACCACTGCATTCCTTCAATTCTCACAGCAACATCTGATCAAAATTTAAATACTCCATTGGATGGAAAGCACATTGGGACTTTTGAAATATTGAAAGGTGCTATATAAAAACAAATGTCTTTCAATGTCTCGATGACCAGAGATAATTCATAATAACCACTAAAATGCTGAACATCATCACAGTGAGTGATAAATATTCTATTTTTTAAGTGAAACAACTTTAATAGAATTTGCTGCAGGTTTACCTCCAAGTAATAGTTCGACACCATTTTTGTTTTTGAAACAACATTATAAATCCTCTATATATTACTTTAAATTATCTTCTTCATTTTGCTTGAGATTTATGCTTTTCATTGCTACTGCAATGGTTAAAATGTGAAGAACATCTCATTACTGGAACTTTTCAGACTATAATTAAATTGCAATTTTTTTTCAAGCAGTCGTCTCATTTTCATTTTGCTATAATCCATGCTATAAATATTGCAAAAGAGAATATTAATGGACAATTATTTTAACATGAAAATTATATTGTGTCTTCCTTCATCTGATGTATTAGTGGAAGCTTTATTCCTTCTGAAAGATTTGGGTTAATGCCTTCATTAAAATAGCATAGAGATTTGATACAAAACTGTTAATCGTTTGAATAATATCCCAGTATAATTTTTAGTCTACCATCAGATATATTTCTAAATATATCTGAAGTGCTTAAATCTGAGTTACATGGGAATAAAACTCAAGAGAGATTTGAACAGAGCTGACAACTCACTTTCACCCATTTTGTATCAGAGTATATACTTCTTGAGGGCCATGAAGGATTGTTATATGAATAACAGTAATACTAGTTGGAGTAGAGAAATCAGAATTAATCTGTGATTATCTATGTAACAACAGATATCCTTCATCCTGTGTGAAATCCGGGACTAGAAATCAGTTGCACCAAAATAGATTGTATTTGCATTGGAAAGATCACTGCAGTTCATAGAAATGTGATTATATTCACATAGCCTTGGGGTATTAAAATAAAGGCAGAAGCGAATGAAAGAATTTGCCAAGACTTTGAAATGTGTGAAACTAAATATTAAACCCATTTTCTATGGCTGGTGCAATCATTTTTCTTTGGGTGTCTATGTTCAACTACCCATAACGAGCATTATTTTAAATATTTGATTCACATTAATGCCTTCCTGATGAAGGGCTTATGCCCAATATGTCAATTCTCCTGCTCCTCAGATGCTGCCTGACCTGCTGTGTTTTTCCAGCACCACCCTCTTGACTCTGATCTCCAGCATCTGCAGTCCTCAATTTCACCTAACATATTAATAACTGGTCATTAAATTAATTTTAAAATGCTTCTTTGTTCTTTTTAAGATTGGACTGAAGTTCATTTCTGGACAATTCATGCTGCACAGTCAATTCAGCTGTCCGTTTGATTTGAGAATGGGGTTGGAAATGTGTTGCTGGAAAAGCGCAGCAGGTCAGGCAGCATCTAGGGAACAGGAGAATCGAGGCAACACTACTACCCATTCAGCCACTGTGCTACCCCACCAGAGTGAACATAACCTCTGGCACTCCTGCTTATATCTGTCAGCCAAGGCTCTCTAATTAGATCAGATTAGAGTGCTAATGCCCGAAACGTCGATTCTCCTGTTCCCTAGATGCTGCCTGACCTGCTGCGCTTTTCCAGCAACACATTTCCATCTCCAGCATCTGCAGACCTCACTTTCTCCTTGAGAATGGGGTTCTCAATTGAAAATTCATAGGTCCTAGGGTTTACATGCACGCATATAGATTGAAAAGAATTACAGAATTTAAATTCTCTTTATAAATTGAAACTCCTAACTACAAGACCAGGGAATTAATTGCACTGTGACTTCATTTTTCCCTGGCCACAAATTTACAAAGATGCTTCTTATAGTGATTGTAGTAAGGTAAGCCAGGTGGACCTCATAGAATATGAGTTGCCTGACTGGAACTATTAATCTGATCTAATTAGAGAGCCTTGGCTGACAGATATAAGCAGGAGTGCCAGAGGTTATGTTCACTCTGGTGGGGTAGCACAGTGGCTGAATGGGTAGTAGTGTTGCCTCTCAGCACCAGGGTTCGATTCCAGCCTCGGGCGACTGTCTGTGTGGAGTTTGCACATTCTCCCCGTGTCTGTGTGAGTCTCTTTCACATGCTCCGGTTTTCTCCCACTATCCAAAGATGTGCAGGTTCAGTGAATTGGCCATGCTAAATTGCCCATAGTGTTCAGGGATGTGTAGGTTAAGTGCATTAGTCAGAGGTAAATGTGCAGTAATGGGGAATATGTTTGGGAGGGATATTCTTTGGAGGGTGGGTGTGGACTTGTTGGGCCGAGGGGCCTATTTCCCTGAAAAGATTCTATGATATTCTATGATTCTGAGAGTTGGCTCTGAAAAAGCCAGACCATTGTCAAGTAAATAAAGGATGACTTGATGATGGGATACCAGTCTTTGTGGAGTTATTTAACTTATCAAGCTACTATATTTCCCTTGGGACAGATATCAAATATTGGTCTTGCCAGTGAGTTCCACATCACATGGGCAACTAACAATTTGGGATGGGGGTGCTGTTGTTAACAGTGGAGGAGGGTGGGAGGGTAAGACGTAAGCAAGAAAGAAATAGTTGAAAGAGCAAATGGAAGCAACAAAAAAAAAACAGATTTTGTTGAAAAGAGATTGGAGGAGAAATGAGGTTGGAAGAAATAAAGATATTGGTGCAAGCAAGGTAAGGAAATTGTGCAAGTGTGAAGATTGAAATTTGGAAAGGAAATTGAGAGATTGGGGTATGGTGGCTGATCACAATTCACAATTTTAAGATCACCCGATATCAGTAATAATGCAGTCTAGCATTAGCATTTCGCTATAAATTTCTTATATTACAAAACAGGCTGTTTTGTGTTTTTACTTAACTTTTTGTTTCTAATAATCAGCCACTGTTCTAAATATTTCAGGTTCGGTCCTTCAAGATACGAAAAGGAAGGTCATAGTACAGATTAACTACATGATCCTTTAACAAAGAGGCTTGAAACAGGCATTAACCAGTTCATAATACTTCTCGTAATCAAATCACATTTATAGGAGCTGCAACTTTCTCATCTGAGTGTTTCTACATGTCATCAATAGGTTGACAACAAAAGAAAAAAAGGCTTTATTTTGGCTTTCTGTTTTCTATTCATTTGCACCTGAATGCGCCCAAGAAGAAAGCATTTGAGTAACAGACAGCCTAAATGATTAATGATGCTGTCAAACTGCCAGGAATAAGATGAAAAATCACTGATTTTCCTGCTTTGTGGAAGCCTGCAGTTGAGTGTTCAATACCGATCAGGTCCTGTAACTTTTCCAAAATGGTTTTCAAAAATGACAGATGATTGTTACTTTAATACTGATGAACAAATCAAAAATAAATTAATGTAAATTAAGTAAAATAAAACAGAACATTTGCCACAAATTTTCCTAATTTTTATTTTACTTCCTTCTGTAGATAGACTTATTGCTCAAAGAAAAAATGGTATTTTAAGAAAAAGCCATATTCAGTAAGCTGATTAAGTGCCAAAACTTGAAGGCCTGGCCAAGATAAAAGATTATAATTATCATGCAAAGGGCTAATTTTGTTGGTGATGGGTTTATACTCACAGCGTGACCCACAGACCTTATTCAATTAATGGGTGATTTAATTTAAATAAGTTAACTACACTCTCTACCTGCTCTCCAACCACGTGGAGCGGAATATGGAAATAGAATGGACAGATCAGCTCAAACTGATACTGTCAATGTTTCTGGACTGTAACTCTGCTGGACCCTGAGAAAGCAACCGGGAATACTGCACCTTCTTGAAATAAAAATTAGATTGGATGCTTATGTGCAATACAGGACAGTGGTCACTTAAGTACTAAAGTAAGCTTTCCTAATTAAGTTTTTTTTTATTGAGCATGGTCTTGGTTCCTCTTTATTCTAAAATCATCTGAAAACAACTAAAGAGACTTCCAATTGTAGATGAGTTCAAAGACTGTGTTGGCCCACTCAAAGGTCAGGAACACTTGTATTGAGCATCTACAAATTCTGATAAACCAGCAATTCAACCTGGATAGTAAAATGACTTGGAGGTGCCGGTGTTGGACTTGGTTGGATAAAGTTAAAAATCACACAACACCAGGTTATAGTCCAACAGGTTTATTTGGAAGCACTAGCTTGCAGAACGCTGCTCCTTTATCAGGTGGTTGTGGAGGTTAAGATCATGCTCACAGAATTTATAGCCAAATGAGTCCAGTATCATGGAGATGTGACACAGCAAACAATCTTAGATTAAAACTTTCATCTTTTATAATGGGATATGCTGGTTTCTGTTCTTTGATATGAAAATCCCAGAACTTCTTTTAAATTACATTCAGTAGATAGCTCAGGTTTTTAAACCAGAATGAAGTCTGTCTGTGTCCCAATGCTATGTCAGACTGACAAACCCAACGTATGGTTTTACAGAGGTTTACATAGATTCATGCAGTTTTTGAGCAAAATAACATGTAATTCTGCAAAAACAAATTCATCCCATAAGCTTGTATGTGTGCACATGTTGAAGTGACAGATTGAGTGTGCATGTGAGTGTATGTGTGTGAGCATGAGTGCACGTGATAGAGTGTGTGTATAGATGTGCGTCTGTGTAAGCTTGGTTTAAATGTGTGTGAGTGTGATGGGGTATATGTGAGAGGGTGCGTGTGTTAGTGCGAGTGTGAGGGTGTGTATGTGTGAAAGAACTTGTGTGTGAGGGAGGATCTGCATGTGGTAGTCTAAGTGTGTATGTATATGTGTGAGCCATGCAGTGGGGTTACCTGTATTGTGACATGAACCCAAGATGCTGTTTGAGGCCATTCCCATGGGTACTAAACTTTGCTATCAAATTCTGCTCAGCCACTCTGTGTTGTTGCCTGCCATGAAGTCCACCTTGGAAGATGGTCACACGAAGGTCCAAGGCTGAATATCCTGGACCGCTGAAGCGTTTCCCAACTGGGAGGAAACACTCCTGCCTTGTGGCTGTTGTGTGGTGTCCATTCATCTGTTGCTGTAGCCTCTGCTCAGTCTCGCCAAAGTACCATGCCCCAGGGCATCCTTGCCTGCAGCGAATGAGGTGGATCACGTTGGCCAACTCGCATAAGTACTCACCGCGTACATGGTGGGAGGTGTCCCCACATGTAATGGTGTTACCCGTGTCGATAATCTGACACACCTTGCAGTGGCTGCTATGGCAGAGTTGTACAGTGTTGTTGTCCTGAAGACTGGGAAGTTTCCTACAATGCATGGGTGCTGAGTTTTTGTAAGAAATCTGTAGTGTTGCGATAGAAGCTGGGGGTCCCCTGTACCATGAGTTTCAAGATGCCTTCGACATAGCCAGAGAGGTTCTCACACAGCATCCCATTGCCTGATACGATGCCTGGGACGTCCTGGTGTTTTGGCTTTGTATCTTCAGAAGGCAGTAGAAGTCGCTTACGCGAGAAGTTTATAGAATGAGGGCACATAGGGAACTCTAAAGGACTGGATCCAAAGTCTTCATCAATGTTTTTAGTTCATGGGTGTGCTCTTTGGTCGGATCGGCCGGTAGTTGCCTGTAGTGTTCTTGCTTGTTCAGTTGTCGGTTACTTCCTTGCAGTATTCTGTTCTGTTCTGCATGACAATGGCTTCTCCTTTATCTTCAGTACCCATGGGAATAGCCTCAACCAGGACCTTGGGTTCATGTCATGATGTGACTCTACTGTACTACACACACACACACACACACACACCTCTCATACACAAGCTCTCTCTCATATACACACACACATACGACCCCCGCACTCACACTGACCCACGCACCCTCTCACACATACCCCATCACACTCACAAGCACACAACCAAGCTTACACACACACATATAAACACGCGCGCGCACACTATCGTGTGCACTCACACCACACACACACTCACATGTACACTCAATCTGTCACTGACATACATACACAATTAAGCTTATGGGGTGAATTTGTTTTTGCAGAATTACATTTTACCTTGCTCAAAAACTGCATGAATCCATGTAAAACTCTGTAAAAGTATACATTGGGTTTGTCAGTCTGACAATAGAATTGGGACACAGACAGACTTCACGCCCATTGTTTAAACACCTGAGCTATCTTGAGAATGTAATTTAAAAGAAGTTCTGGGATTTACATATCAAAGAACGGAAACTAGCATATCCCATCATAAAAGATGAAAGTTTTAATTTAAGTTTACTGTATCACATCTCAATGACACTGGACTCCTTTGGCTATAAATTCTGTGAACATGATCTTAACTTCCACAACCACCTGAAAAAGGAGCAACGCTCTGAAAGCTAGTACTTCCAAATAAACCTGTTGGACAGTATCAAATCTCTCTCCCTTATCATTAAGTTTGCCTCATACCTAGTTTTGAACTGAACAGATGTTTAAAGCAAGTTGTCTTGAAGTTTTAAAAATGCATGTTGGATTTAAGTTTTTTTTAATATCAGGAATGTTAATTTTCCACTCATTACTATGTCTCATGATGTGAAGCATTGGTTGTTGCTATTACTAAGGAGAAAGTGAGGATTGAAGATGCTAAAGATGAGAGTCTAAGAGTATGGTGCTGGAAAAGCACAGCAGGTCAGGCAGCATCCAAGGGGCAGGAGAATCAGTGTTTCGAGCATAAGCACTTGATGATAAGTTCCTGATGAAGAGCTTATATTTGAAACATCGATTCTCCTGCTCCTTGGATGCTGCCTGACCGGCTTTCCTTATCCAACACCACACTCTTCGACTCTGTTGCTATTACTAGGCAAGATAAATAAATTTTTTCAGTTAAGTAGATCTCAGAATTCAATCCACAAATCCATCCTCCCTACCTATCCATTGTTTGACATCTTATCTGAGAAAAATATAGCGTCCCTACATGACACCACAGAGGGAAAGAAATGAATAAATAAAAACGAAATATTCACTGCGGTGCATGGTAGCAGAGGTTGACAGTAGGAATTCATTTTCTCAATAAATATTCAAACTGTTTCCTAGTTTCCTATGCTACCTTATGAATTGCAAATCTATAAGATTGTATTTCTGCTGTATTCACATTTAGTACACAAGTCAGTTCTGGAAATTCAAATAATTTTTCCAAGTGAAAGTTAGTTCATAGCTTTTAAAATGCAGTCAGTCTTAATGCATGTTGTTTCAATTTGTGTTGATTTTTGAACAGACCTCTCCACAGCTACATTATCCAAAAATTACAATTTTCATTATTTAGATGGTGTTCCCCTTTATCTGCTTTTCCAACGAAAATGGATTTATCTTCCATTACATACTTTGATAACTCAGTGGCCTAAATCACTTTGTAGGCTGCCTTAAATTCTTGTTCATTGCATTTTGTTTTGAAAGTATAATGATGAAAACTAGACAATATTCTTTATATGGTCTCTGTAATAATTTATAGATTTCCTTTCAAGTTTGCATGAGCAGCTTTGTTTGGAAAATCATAGATAATGTCGCTTCATGTTCATTCAATGGCAAGGGGATTGGATCTAAATGAATAGCTTTTTCAGACAATCAGTAGAGCTACAGCTGGCTTAAAGGCTTCCTTCTCCACTGTAAAATATATGAATGCTGTTTGTGAGTAATGCTTGTTCCATGAATTACCCTTATATTCTATGAATTTATCATGATATTATTACATTTATTTTGCTGAATACTGCGACAATGCCTTCTCTGTAAAGTTAATTACTACACCTAGATATTTTCACAGCAGACTATTTTTAGATGTATTATTAAGTTTATAAATGATTTGTTTACTGTTAGTATCAAGTCACAATTCTTGGGGTTAACTACCATTTGATCAACTGCTTAATCTCTTGAATCCAGCTCTTTGAATCCTGCTTTCCTTCCTGAAAAAAAAATCCTGTTTTCCTGCACAGTTTGGTATCATCTGCAATATGGACAATTTTTTGGGGATAAATTTAGCCGTAAGTTTTAATTTTGGGAGTTTCATGACAGTTTTCCTTCATGAGTCTTACCAAGTTCTCTGACACAATCTTCTGCTGCTCACCCCATTATATATGCAGCACACTGATTTAGTGTTGTGTTTGCACAAACATGTACTTCCCAGTGGCAGGAATGTTTGCTGCAGCCACGATATTCCAAGATTTCTGGTGCCAGCACAATACTTAAAGGCCATAGTGCATCAAGATAAGCAATGCCATCCACAAATAGCCATTCACATTACATGCAGTGGGAGGGAAATGAAAATGAAAACCTTCAGAAGGAACGTAACTGGCACCAGTGACACAATACACTGTAATGTGTCTGATCGATAGTCACTAGAGCTGAAGTTACAAGAATCAAATTACAAAGCCTACTCATCCTTAGTGCTATATCATGGTAGAGCCCTACTCTTAGACCCAATCTTCTCATATCATCCAATGGGCCACTGAATGTGTCAGCAGCACACAGTGGACAATTTTCAGTTTGAAAACATTATTTTGTATTAGAGAACTGAAAGTATGAAGAAAAAAACATATTTGTTTCTGATAACATGCTTTGTCTTGCAACTAACAACAAATTATCGACACAGCAAACTAACAGCAATGAATTATCACGACAACCAGCTTACATCTATTTGAACTAGGTATCAATTAAATCCTGTTTAACTAGATGTTCCTGATGTTGCAGTGCTCTGTTATGCTGAAGGTGATATTCCTCATGCACGGGATCCTTATCTTCAGCTGTTCCACATCCATCATATTTCCCCTTTGCCTGCTCCAGTTGCGCAGAGTGCAGCATGTTAGTATTATGTGGTACACTCTGTTTGGAATGCACTAATAGGTACCCCCAGATCAATCATGGTACTGGTATTTCACCTTCAGGAAGCCTATCATCTGTTTCACAATGACACTGTGGCAGAGTGAGCTACATTGTATCTGCAATCTACCCCAGGCAGGGGGTCATCAGCAATGGTTGCAGAGAATATCTCTTGCCTCCCAGTAGTCATCCATGTAAGGCATTTTGCCCTTGAAATGAATCAGTTACTTAGATGTCTCAAGGATATAGAAATCATGGTAGGACACCTCACATTGACTTCTCTGCTGATGAAGTCTCCAAAGCTTTCACATTCTTTCTGTAATGCAGTACACAGAGCTGTACATAATATTCCAGCTGAAGTCTAACAAGCATCTCATACAAGTTCAACATTTCATCCTTGCTCTTTCATAGAATAGAATCCCTACAGTGTGAAAACAAGCCATTTGGCCCAACAAGTGTATACCAACCCTCCAAAGAGTAATTTACCCAGATTCATTCCCCTAATGCACCTAACCTACACATCCCTGAACACTACTGACAACTTAGCTTGGCCAATTCACCTAACCTGCACATCTTTGGATTGTGGGAGGAAACCAGAGCACCCAGAGGAAACCCATGCAGAATGCAGGAGAATGTGCAGACAGTTGCAGAGGCTGGAATCGAACCTTGGTCCCTGGTGTTATGAAACTGTAGTGCAGACTACTGAGCCACTGTACCACTCTTGTACTCAATGTCCCTATTAATAACCGAAGGATACTGTAGGCTCTATTTCCTACTCTCTCTCTACACCTCATCCTCCTACCTTCTGTGCACATATACAAATGCTCCCACATGCCATCTTGCCATTGAACATATTGTTCAGATCCTGGTAACTTTACACCTATGGAAAATGTCAACATGTTTTGCATAGGGCAAGATAGGGCAGCATGGTGGCGCAGTGGTTAGCACTGCTGCCTCACAGTACCAGGGATCTGGGTAACATTCCATCCTCGGGTGACTGTCTGTGTGGAATTCTCCTCATGTGGGTTTCCATCGGGCACTCTGATTTCCTTCCAAAGTTCAAATATGTGCAAATGAGATGGATAAATTATGCTAAATTATCCATTGTGTTGAGGGATGTATAGGTTAGGTGCATTAGTCATGGGAAATGCAGAGTTATAAGATAGGAGATGGGTCTGTATGTTCCTCAGAGGGTCAGTGCGGACTTGTTGGGCCTAATGGCCTGTTTCCACATTGTAGGGATTCAAAAAAGTGGGACAATCGTTTCATTCCCTTGCATTTATTTTGTATCCACACCATTACTGATATATGATCAACCTTTGAACTAATTTTGCTGTTGTAAAAGTTTTAATTGATGAAGTTAATGATCGAAAATTTACCTTACAACTTACCATGTGTCTGACTATATCTTACATGAGCAAAACTGATTAATTTCAATGATTGGTTCATTAAAGCAACATGGAAGCAACATTTTTCTTCCTGTGTCAGATGGAAAATAACTCAGACTAGAGGTATTTTACAAGAGTAGTATTGATTAAAGTTAACACTTTCTCATTTATATTGTGGGCAAAAGATGACTTTGGATTAATTCTGCGAGTTTCGAAGAAAACAAAAGCTGTCCAATTATTACAAGTGCTACTGTGCACTAGTTTATTTGATATTGTTAATCACCTGAAATAACACTTGAGCCATGGTCTCTTTCCTTGTTTGTTAGAATGTCATCTGAAAACCTGAGGTACAAAAGACATATGCTAAAAGATATCAAATCACATAAATCTTGAAAATGCACTAATCATTGAGGAAGAATAGTTAACGGATTTCAGGAGGATATAGACATTCTGATAAAATGACCTGGTACATAGCAAATGAAATACAGAATAACAGAAAGAACAGTGGCATGATGCAGTTTGAAAGAAATATTGAGGAGAAAAAAATCTAAAACTAAATGAGACTAAAGTTTAACTGTGGTGCCGAAACAAAGACCTTGATATATACAGAAGCTGGAAGAATAAGTTCAGAATCCTCTAAAATGCAGACAACATCCTTTGTTGCATTAATCGAGAAATAAAAGTCAAAAGCAAGAAAGTAATGCTGAACCATAATAAATCTCAGGTTTTGCCTCAGCTGAAGTATTGTGTTCAATTCTGGGCACCACATGTCAAGACTTTGGAGAGGAAGCAATGGAGATTCAGGGTTATGTTTTGTTTTGGTGAGTGTAAATTATCACAAGCTACCTTCAATTCAGTTACTATTAAGAAATCTCACAATCAAATATTGAAACAATTACTTAACTTTATTGTATTTAGCATCTGAAATAAGACCCCTCAAGTAAGCTGGTTAGGCCTCATTACCAATTACTTATTACCCGATTAATGGGAGAATTCAGTTACGATTCCAAACCAGAACATATGTCTCTGGATGTCCACAGTTCAATCCTTTTGCTGTGTTTTCTTTAGAGTTCTGCTCTTGAAGAGTCTTGAAGTTGGATTCTTTTGGAGTTTTTATCTTGTGAAGTCTTTTACATGATATTATTGATCCTTTAGATCTGTTCATCCACAACATTGATTACACTTTTAAAGTCATCATGTCTGTAGCTTGCCTTCTTATCAGGAATGAATGTCATCTGCTCTCAACCTAGCTTTCCATTCCTTGTTACATTCAATGTTAAATGTCTTCTCTCTCCGAGGAGACAGCTTGTTTATATTGTTTTGAGAACTCCTTCCCAAGGATGGTTCCTTTTAATTCCTTTATAACAATTTCTCCTTGTCTCTTCATCTCAGGAAACAGTTTGGTACAGGAAGACTTATTGATGATTCTTTCAATCCCTGATTGGTTATTGAAAGTTTGAAGTTTACTGTATCATAGGATCTAGTGAATAAGTGATCTCAGTTACTTGGAGATACTTGGAATATCTGCTTTATTTTCTTCAGAGTAGATACATTAAAATTAGTTTTCATGGAAAAGATTAAAATCACGAGTGGATTTAGTTGCATGTTTAGTATGAAAAGTATTATATCACTGTAAATGTTTCTTTCCAATCATTAGTCTAGCTTGCTGTCTTGTTGTGTCTGCTGGTTCCTTACAGCTCACCTGACAAATTTAACTGCTCAAACAATAACATGATATGGTCTCATTATTGCTTAAATTGCACTAAATAGTGAACCAGAAGTTAAAATCTACGTCAGAAACTTCAACAATGGAGGCATGAATTTATTTAACTCAAAATCAGAGGAAAATTCACTGACAACGCACAGCACACAATTCTCTGATGTATTGTTAAATCATGACATCGGTGGTGGGCAAGTTGTTGGAGGGAATCCTGAAGGACAGGATATATACATATTTGGAAAGGCAAGGACTGATTAGGGATACTCAACATGGCTTTGTGCATGGGAAATCATGCCTCACGAACTTGACTGAGTTTTTTGAAGAGGTAACAAGGAGGATTGATGATGGCAGAGCAGTGGACATGATCTATATGGCCTTCAATAAGGTGTTTGACAAGGTTCCCCATGGAAGACTGGTTAGCAAGGATAGATCTCATAGAGTACAGGGAGATCTATCCATTTGCATACAGAACTGGCTCGAAGGTAGAAGACAGAGGGTGATGAAGCAGAGTTGATTTTCAGACTGGAGGCTTGTGACTAGCGGAGCGCCACAAGGATCGGTGCTGTGTCCACTACTTTTCATCATTTATATAAATGATTTGGATGTGAGCATAGGAGGTATATTTAGTAAGTTTGCAGATGACACCAAAAGTGGAGATGCAGTGGACAGCAAAGAATTACAGAGTACAACTGAATTTTGATCAGATTGTTCAATGGGCTGAAGAGTGGCAGATGGAGTTTAATTTAGATAAATGTGAGGTGCTGCATTTTGGAAAAGCAAATCAGAGCAGGACTTATACACTTAATGGTAAGGTCCTAGGGAGTGTGGCTGAACAAAGAGACCTTGGATTACAGGTTCATAGTTCCTTGAAAGTAGAGTTGCAGGTAGATAGGATAGTGAAGAAAGCGTTTAGTATGCTTTCCTTTATTGGTCAGAATATTGAGTATAGGAGTTGGGAGGTCATGTTGCAGCTGCACAGGAGATTGGTTGGGCCACTTTTGAAATATTGTGTACAATTCTGGTCTCCTTCCAATCAGAATGATGTTGTGAAACTTGAAAGGGTTCAGGAAAGATTTACAAGGATGTTGCCAGAGTTGAAGGATTTGAGCTATAGGGAAAGGTTGAATAGGCTGAGACTGTTTTTCGCTGGAGCATCAGAGGCTGAGGGGTGACCTTATAGAGGTTTATAAAATTATGAGGGGCATGGATAGGATAAATAGATAAAGTCTTTCCCCAGAACTGGAGGGCATATGCTTAGGGTGAGAGGGGGAAGATATAAAAGGGACCTAAGGGGCAACTTTTTGACGCAGACGGTGATGTGTGTATGGAATGAGCTGCCCAAGGAAATGGTGAAGGCTGGTATAATTGAAACATTTAAAAGTTATCTGGATTGGGTATATAAACAAGAAGGGTTTAGAAAGATATGGGCCAAGTGCTGACAAATGGGACTTGATTGGCTTGGGATATCTGGTCGGCATGGACAAGTTGGATCGAAGAGTCTGTTTCTGTGCTGTACATCTCTATGACTCTATAGCATTTTATACTCCAGTTTATGGTTAAATATGTGGCAAAATGTTAAAAGATTTTGGAAGATATCTTAAAACGTTTATGACATTGCTTCCTTGTTTGACCCATTAGACATTTTAATTTATCTGCTCCTTTCATATCAGCTGGTAATTTACAATTAAATATTTAAGACAATAAGTCACCTTAAGGTGTATGTTTGAAACTGAATGCATTAATTGGACTTACAATTATAGAGTATGCTGTTGGCTTGCAGCAGAATTAGTTCTCAGAATTATGTTGGTGATGCATAAAACAATTTATTAAAACTATTTCCAAAGGTTAGTTGGTTTATATGTGATATTACTGTATTAAAAATCAAATTTACCACTATTCCACTGCAGCAACATATTTATTGGATATCTTCCAAATGCACAGGTATTGTATTGTATCTTCAAAGCCACAGCTACAAACTAATCTGAAGCTGTAAATGTCTGCATTTTTATAGCCAGCATAGATTTTCTTGTGGCAATTGCCCATTTTTAATTTCCTGTTTTGTTTTAAGCTTGAAGACAGCAGATGTTTCTATAAATCACCATATCATCTCCACCCTCCACAGAGCTTCATCATGACTCTGCTGTTCATGAAATAATTGGACATATCTCAAAAGCTTTCTAAGTGGAAAGGAACAATGCACCTGAAATCTTCACCCATCAGCCCCTCATGACAATGACAAATGATCTAGCTGACAAACATGAACTCACATCCATAACTACTTGGAGACCCATACACACTGTGTACTGATAACAATAATAATCGAAGAGGTCCAGAATTACCTGTTGAACCTGCATACACTACAGAAACAAATCCATCAAAAGGCCCAAGGCTAGTATAATTAACTCAGATAAAGGCTCACTCTAATTCAAAGGAACACTAGCCTGCATGTAGGAGTAGTCTGAGATGCTCTAAAATACCCAGCAATATAATTAGGAAGAATACTTAAAAAAAACTGGAAGCAATTAATAGAATGAGCAAGGTCTATCAAGGGAATACAAGTCTATGACTTAAACAATACATAAAATAGAATTTATTTATATGACATTAAGTACGAGGTGATCTTAATTTTCAACTTGCTTCATTCTATATAAGTGCCAGCCCACTGCGTTTAGACTCAGATTCAAGTCTGTAGAATCTGATGTCAGAATTACTGAATTGAATTGAATTTATTGTTTCATGTACCGAGGCATACTGCAGATTTTTATTTAGATTCTATTTCTTGCAAAGCAATTAATTCTGTGATTTTGTAAGAAATACTTAGTTTGCCAATTTTAGCTTGGTTTGGATCTTGACCAAAATTAATTTTGTTCAGAAGCTCAGTTCTACAAGTAATCTATGTTGGTATATTGCACAATGTTGTGATAATATATAAGAAGCTTACTATTTATCTACATCGCAGTGTCAGTTTGGTTCAAGCTCCATATGATAAGCACGTTATCTGAATTGCTATTTTAGTGTAGCACTGATTAGATTAGATCACTTACAGTGTGGAAACAGGCCCTTCGGCCCCAACAAGTCCACACCGCCCCTCCGAAGCGCAACCCACCCATACCCCTATCTTTACCCTTTACCTAACACTATGGGCAATTTAGCATGGCCAATTCACCTGGGAGGAAACCGGAGCACCCGGAGGAAACCCACGCAGACACGGGGAGAATGTGCAAACTCCACACAGTCGCCTGAGGCGGGAATTGAACCCGGGTCTCTGGCGCTGTGAGGCAGCAGTGCTAACCACTGTGCCACCGTGCCGCCCACTGATAGGGTGAACAAAATTATTTGATGTGTTATCTATTAAGTGAAATATTACTAACCTCTATGTTTCAATGGATGATATTACAAAAACGAGTCAAACAGTCAGGGCAGGCAGGGACGCAGCAGAGAACAAGGTAGGACTGATAAAGTAAACTGCATTTATTTCAATGCAAGAGGCCTAATAGGGAAGACAGATGAACTCAGGATATGATGAGGAACATGGGACTGGGATATCATAGCAATTACAGAAATGTGGCTCAGGGATGGACAGGACTGGCACCTTAATGTTTCAGGATACAAACGCTACAGGAAGGACAGAAAGGGAGGCAAGAGAAGGGGGGGGGGGGGGGGTGGCATTTTTGTAAGGGATAGCATTACAGCTGTGCTTAGGGAGGATATTCCCGGAAACACATTCAGGGAAGTTATTTGGGTAGAATTGAGAAATAAGAAAGGTATGATCACCTTATTGGGATTGTATTATAGACCCCCCAATAGTCAGAGGGGAAATTGAGAAACAAACTTGTATGGAGATCTCAGTTATCTGTAAGAGTAATAAGGTGATTATGGTAGGGGATTTTATCTTTCCAAACATAGACTGGGACTGCCATTGTGTTAAGGGTTTAGATGGAGAGGAATTTGTTAAGTGTGCACAAGAAGATTTTCTGATTCAGTATGTGGATGTACCTACTAGAGAAGGTGCAAAACCTGACCTACTCTTGGCAAATAAGGCAGGACAGGTGATTGAGGTGTCAATGAGGGAGTATTTTGGGGCCAGTGACCGTAATTCTGTTAGTTTTAAAATAGTGATGGAAGAGGACAGACCAGATCTAAAAGGTGAAGTTCTAAATTGGAGGAAGGTCAATTTTGACAGTATTAGACAAGAACTTTCAAAAGCTGACTGGGCACAGATATTTGCAGATAAAGGGAAAGCCGGAAAATGGGAAGCCTTCAGAAATGAGATAATGAGAGTCCAGAGAAAGTATATTCCTGTTAGAATGAAAGGGAAGGCTGGTAGATATAGGGAATGCTGGAAGGCGAAATAAATTGGGGGTTTGGTTCAAAAAAAAGGAAGCACATGTCAGATATAGACAGGATAGATCGAGTGAATCCTTAGAAGAGTATAAAGGCAGTAGGTGTTTACTTAAGAGAGAAATCTGGAAGGCAAAAAGGGGACATGAGATAGCTTTGACAAATAGAGTTAAGGAGAATCCAAAGGGATTTTACAAATACATTAATGACAAAATGGTAACTAGGGAGAGAATAGGGCCCCTCAAAGACCAGCAAGGCGACCTTTATGTGGAGCCACAGGAGATAGGGCAGATACTAAATGAATATTTTGCATCAGTATTTACTGTGGAAAAGAATATAGAAGATGTAGAAGGTAGGAAATTTGATGGTGATATCTTGAAAAATGTCCATATTACAGAGGAGGAAGTACTGGATGTCTTGAAATGCATAAAAGTGGATAAATCCCTAGGACCTGATCAGGTGTACCCTAGAACTCTATGGGAAGTGATTACTGGGCCTCTTACTGAGATATTTGAATTATCGATTGTCACAGGTGAGGTGTTGGAAGACCAGAGGTTGGCTAAAAAGGTGTTTAAGAAGGGCGGTAAAGGACAAGATAGGGAACTATAGACCAGTGAGCCTGACATCAGTGGTGGACAAGTTGTTGGAGGGAATCCTGAGGGACAGGATTAACAGGTATTTGGAAAGGCAAGGACTGGTTAGGGATAGTCAACATGGCTTTGTGCGTGGGAAATCATGTCTCACAAACTTGATTGAGTTTTTTGAAAAAGTAACAAAGAGGATTGATGAGGGCAAAGCGGTAGATGTGATCTATATGGACTTCAATTAGGTGTTCGACAAGGTTCCCCATGGGAGACTGGTGAGCAAGGTTAGATCTCTTGGAATACAGGGAGAACTCACCATTTCGATACAGAACTGGCTCAAAGGTAGAATACAGAGGGTGGTGGAGGGTTGTTTTTCAGACGGGAGGCCTGTGACCAGTGGAGTGCCACGAGGATGGGTGCTGGGTCCACTACATTTCATCATTTACATAAATGATTTGGATGTGAGCATAAGAGCTACAGTTAGTAAGTTTGCAGATGACACCAAAATTGGAGGTGTAGTGGACAGCAAAGAATCTCAGATTACAACGGAATCTTGATCAGATGAGCCAGTGGGCTGAGAAGTGGCAGATGGAATTTAATCTAGATAATTGTGAGGTGCTGCATTTTGGGAAAGCAAATATTAGTAGGACTTATACACTTAATGGTAAGGTCCTAGGGAGTGTTGTTGAACAAAGAGACCTTGGAGTGCAGGTTCATAGCTCCTTGATTGTGGAGCTGCAGGTAGATAGGATAGTGAAGAAAGCGTTTGTATGTTTTCCTTTATTGGTCAGAGTATTGAGTACAGGAGTTGGAAGGTCATGTTGTGGCTGTACAGGACATTGGTTAGGCCACTTTTGGAATATTGTGTGCAATTCTGGTATCCTTCCTATTGGGAAGATGTTGTGAAACTTGAAAGGATTCAGAAAATATTTACAAGGATGTTGCCAGGCTTGGAGCATTTGAGCTATAAGGAAAGGTTGAATAAGCTTGGGTTGTTTTCCCTGGAGCATCAGAGGCTGAGGAGTGACCTTATTGAGGTTTATAAAATCATGAGGGGCATGGATAGGGTAAGTAGACAAAGTCTTCCCTGGGGTGGGAGAGCCCAGAACTAGAAGGCGTAGGTTTAGGGTGAGAGGGGAAAGATATAAAAGAGATCTAAGAGGCAACCTCTTCACTCAGAGGGTGGTAAGTGTATGGAATGAGTTACCAGAAGAAGTGGTGGAGGCTAGTACAATTGCAACATTTAAAAGACATCTGCATGGGTATATGAATAGGAAGGGTTTGGAGGGATATGGGCTGGATGCTGGCAGGTGGGACTAGATTGGGTTGGGATATCTAGTCAGCATGGACAGGTTGGACCGAAGGGTCTGTTTCCATGCTGTATATCTCTATGCCTATGACTCTATGTAAACTACAGGCAGTTTCCTTGATGTCCGGGTTTACATTCATTGCAAAGAATAACACCAAAGAGTAAACTCACCTAATTTGCTATTTATGGGATACTATTGTTTGAAAATTGGTAGTTTTTTTACAAATAAATTAAAAGAATTAATTGGACAAGAGGGCTTTGGAGTGCTCTGTGGATGTAATAAAGGCATATATAATTTTTATAGTATGTTGTAATGATTTGTTATATTCAAAATTTGATTGAGAAATTGTGAGGCAGTTGGTACAAGAACAAACTATGCTCTTGGTACAACATCTACCAATACCTGTCTTACTATTAGTAAATTGCTCATTGGGAAGATCTTTTGGAAGTATTGGGGATCTTTCATTAAATGGAGATAGTGGCAGTTGATGTCTACCTGTGTAAGTTGTGGATGGATGGATGTTATTGAAAAGCTGCCCTGCCATCCTTATGGCTGCACATTAGTGTACTGGGAAAGTGCTCACTACAGTGGTTAGCTGGACTGCAGCATGCTATTGACAACAATATGGCGAGAGCAGGTTTTCCTTTGTGAAACTTGGCAGTTGGAAATTAGGTACAGCAGATGTTCCCCAACAGGTTATGAGGGAAGTGGATGAGAAGTGGTGAAGAGAAGGACAAGTTAGCTCAGAGCATCACTGAATGAAATACACATGGGGAGTTTCTGCTGGAGGAGGTGACAAGCATCTAATCACGCAATAAAATATGAAGTATGGGGCAATGTAGGAATTATATGCAATATTACAGGAAGAGTATGATTATACATTATGCTTGTAGAAATCAAAGGAGCATGACCTGTGCAGATATTTTTATTTGCAATTTTTGTTTTGCTTGATGACTGTTCATGGTCCTCAATGTGCATCCCGAAGATAATGTAATTTGAGAAATCAAATAAAGTTTTCAATAGTAAAAGCTACACAGCAAAGACCCTGAAAACAAACCCAGTTCTTGGCATTATCTCATTCATTACCATTTCATGTATAAACCAAAGAAAACAAATGATTACTTTTCTGTTAAGAAGCTTTCAGGAAACACAAATAATACTGATGACAAATGAGTTTTAAAGCATTTGCTGAACTATTAGTCATGTTTGTGAATGATTGCCATAGAACGAAGCCCAATCAAACTAACAAAACTGAAATGGATTACTAGTTGTGATGAAAGGTGTATAATGTTTATTTGTTAATATCATTTTTGGAATTTGGCATCCAAAATTGAGGTTGAAAATATTTGTTACCTCTGTGAAGGATTTTCTTTTAAAAAATGTCAGAGTCCTTCTGGAAGAGTGCCTAAATATAACAATTTGGCATTAAGCTTGTTACCGTAGACCCTTATGGGGTTAACGTATTTATGTTGTTGGATTTACATTTGGTATGGTAAAAATGTAAGGCCATGAACTTTGTTTTCAATTCAGAATAAGCTAGGATCGAACAATTCTTTTATTCAGTTCAGAAGGCATTGGGATGGAGTTTAGAAGCAAGTTTATTTTCTTTCCTCGCAGGATTCAGGGAGGTCACCTTCTTTTCATGTTGCATTCAGAGAACAAGTTAACTCAGCAAGAGGGTCCAGTTTGTAAAATTTCCAAATCATTCAAGTTTAATTAGAAATCTATGGTTATTAGAAATGAGAAAGTTTCGGTTCTCAGATTTGTGAAAAGTTCATGTCAGCAGACTTGGAATTGATTCATCAATGCATCTCTAGTGCACGGCAAAGAGTCAGTAAGGAGTTGAGTAACTACAAACTTAAGGAGTTGAGACAGAGATGTGATTTGTCTGTATTTGAGTCTCTATAACAGATAGTGTTAGGAAACATTTTACAATTTTGTTTTGCTATGTGGTTTAGATTTTGTGAACTATCTTTTGTATTAAAGTAGATTGGTTTGCTTATTTTCTTTTGCATAGCAAACTTCAATCCTGTTGTGAGAGAAAGCCTGCAGCTTTGTATGAAAATGTTTCAATGACTAATCCCCACATTACCAAACTAAACAAAAAGTAAATAAACAAATTTTCTTCAAACCAGATTCCATTCTGGGATCTGAGTTGTTCAGCAGTACCATCAGCTGGGTTCATAACTCAAGCTATTTTAAGAGATTTAAGAATGGATATCCCTGGAACTTCATCTGCAGGTGCCTAACAGACAAACAATGCGATAAAGACATGCTATGACCTAACTCACTAGTAATGCTACCTTACATAAAGAAATGTCTCAGAACTGACAGCCAGACATCTCCAACCACTGGGTTTCATTACAGCCCATAAACCAACAGCCACACTCACCAAGTCAAAAAACTCTATATCCATCATGTGCAAGACAAACAGAATTTATAAGATTCCATACAAAGACTGCACAAAACACTATATAGGTCAAACAGGCAGACAACTAGCAATCCATATCCACGAACTCCAACTAGCCACTAAATGCCATGTCCAGCTGTCCCCAGCAGCCACACACACGATGACAAGGACCACAACTTTGACTGGGACAACACACCGATCATAGGACAAATTGAACAGAGGACAGCCAGAGAATTTCTAGAAGCATTGCAGTCATCCACAGACTCCATCAACAAGCACAATGACCTAGACCTAATATACTGACCACAGAAACGAACAACCAGAACTGGCAACCAGAAGTAGCAGGAATGAAACCAAATGAATTCCAGAAGGCACAATACAGCAGCACTTCACAGGAGGTTCCAAAGCACTGAAGATGTCATCTAGGCAGGGGATGATGGACAGGTCTGCAAATCAGCTTCCTATCTTGGTGAACATACAACTATGACAACCAGCACCTGAGCTACAAATCTTTACGCAAACGTTGAACTTACTAAAATGTTCCATTTACATCAGTAAAGGTTTTATTCACCTTATATACAGTTTTAAAATGTGAAATACATTTTTGATGAGAAAAAGTGTTTTATTGTATAAGCCAGCATTAGTTACTGTGGGCAATTTATAGTCATTGTCTCACTCATCTAGTATTCCTAAATATACAACTTCCACATTTCCATTCTAACTGCTGTGGCAATGTATTAATTGAAAGGAACCTGTTTTGTGTAGGTAAAAGTTATTTATAAGTATAGTGCACATTTTGAGTAGAAAAACAGCAAAGCCAAGGGTCTCACTAATCCCTGCTGCCTTCTGAATGGTGACACTCTGACCGATCAGAGTTACCTGCCTGATCAAAGAATGAAGATTGACAGAGAACTGTTCTGCTTTTTTTAAGCCAACGATGGCCCAAAGAATCATCATGCTTTTCTCATGCCTTAAAAATTGGTGTCCCTTTTCTCAAGTCTGTCTCGAGTTCCCTTGTCCTGATGATTGCAAGGCATAAAACGAAATAGAAGTGCTTCTGAAATAGCAATGAAGCTGCAGACTTTAGATTAGATTAGATTAGATTAGATTACTTTACAGTGTGGAAACAGGCCCTTCGGCCCAACAA